>NC_043006.1:87369370-87384370 GCF_006345805.1 Octopus sinensis | reverse complement strand
AGATGAAATGAATCTGGTAAAGTTGAGGAAATAGAGAAGAAAACTATTGGTATAAGTACAGTGGGTTGTGCAAGGGAAATATAGAACGGAGGTGGTTGGGAAGTGAATTTGGCTGAAGCTTCATGGATGTTATATAGATTTTGATCAATGTCTGGAAAACCAGAAGGGAAAAAAAACCAAAAAAAATGAGAAAAAAATCAGAATGTTGTGGAGAATCCTTTTAAGTTTAAGATTTCAAAACAGTATATTGGTAGCTGTTTGCTTTTAGTGTTGGCTTACACCCCTACCTGCACCCAACTCAAACTTCTTTGGTCCCTTGCTTCTTTGGTTATATTTTTAACTATATGAAACTCTTTATAAACTATTCTCCCTCCTTTACCTTTCTTTCATATGTTTGAAAGACACTTATGAATGCATTGGTGTGGATGTGTACAGCCCCTACCATATATGTATAGATAGATAGATAGATACCTATATATAGATAGACATACACACACACACACACACACACACACACACACACGTTTTCTGACTTCAGTTATTTCTATTCATACATACACTTGCAATAATTCTATGTTCTATATTGCATACATACAAACATTCACTCAATCACACATACATATTTTACATTTGGTTTTACAAACATCAAAGTATCAACAAAATAGCCAGATAATACTGAAAAAAAAAACTCTCTCTCTCTCTCTCTCTATATATATATATATATATATATATATGTATTAAAATTATATATATATACATACATATATAGTTTAACATTATATTTACAAACTGAGTTCTTTATCATCACAACAGATATTCATACGGCTTTGCTTGAAGAAACTTAAGTAAGAACCACACTTAAAACCCAACAATTTGCAGGTGTTATTATCGTGATGCAAAAGAACCCAAATATTATGAAATAAATACATGTCAGTGTATTTAGAAATTGTTAATATACAACAAAATCCATACAAATGAATTAGAAAGGAGCCACACAAACCACTAGTTTATGGTTCAATCTTTGTCTTTTTATACATTTATTTTTAGAGCTTGGTTACAGAAAGAAACAGAACTCAACAGGGTGGAATCTGTTGAAGTAGTGGTGTTAAACTAGGTGATAACAGAGTGGACCTGCAAAAGACACCCAAGAGCTAGGTGATCTTGTTAAATTGGGTAATAGAGTTGGTCTATTACCTAATGATCTGTCACAAAGTGTTTTTAAAAGAAAATTCACTATTAAAATTTGTTAAATCATTTTTACCTGAGATTTGACACAAAGGCGCAGGAGTGGCTGTGTGGTAAGTAGCTTGCTTACCACCCACATGGTTCCAGGTTCAGTCCTACTGCGTGGCACCTTGGGCAAGTGTCTTCTACTATAGCCTCAGCCCGACCAAGAAAGAAGCCCGTCATATATATGTATGTGTATATATATATATATATTATATATATATATATATATATATATATATATATATATATATATATATATATATATATATAATATATATATATGTGCGTGTGTGTTTGTTTGTCTTTGTTTGTCCCCCTAGCATTGCTTGACAACCGAGGCTCGTGTGTTTATGTCCCCGTCACTTAGCGGTTCGGCAAAAGAGACCGATAGAATAAGTATTGGGCTTACAAAGAATAAGTTCCGGGGTCGAGTTGCTCAATTAAAGGTGGTGCTCCAGCATGACTGCAGTCAAATGACTGAAACAAGTAAAAGAGAAAGAGATGTAGTTAAAAACAGTCAAGTACAACTCTAATTTAGGGTTTAATTGTGAGGACTGAAAAAGAAGTCTGGTTGCTGTTTCTGTTTATGCAAATGTTTGAGGTTCTAATATTGTTAGGAATTGTCATTATAACTGAGTTTTTGTAATAATGGCTGTTTGTGTATTGAGTGTTGTTAATGTTGCTAACAAACGTCATTCATATCTGTTGACCAAGGAAATAAGGAAAGAGTCTCAAAGGTGATTTTAGTGCTATAGTTGTTCCATACAGTTTATCTGAAAATTATTTCAGGCTAGGCTCGGGTATGGTTAAATGGTTAAGAAGCCTGCCTTCCAACCATATGGTTTGGGGTTCAGTTACACTTCATGACATATATTTCTATTATAGCTTTAGATCTATCAAAGCCTTGTGAGACAGTTTAGTAGGTGAAAAGTGAAAGAAGTCTGTCATATGTATATGTGTGTATGTATGTGTGTGTGTACTCTTGACTTAATATCATGTTATGGTTGTAAATGAGCATCACTGTTATACAAGTGATGCTGTTCTTTCCCTGTCTTCTGTGAAAAACTTGTCTGGCCATGGGGAAATATTAGCTTGCTTGGAAGCAGGTAAGGGTTGGTGATAAAAAGGGCATCTGGTCATACTAAAAATCTACCTTAGTGAATTCCATATGACCCATGCAAGCATGGAAAAGTAGCCACTAAAATGATGGTGATAATGATGATGATAATGATGATATTTCCTTGATATGAAATTGATAGAAGGTATGCTATTTCATATAAGATTTCAATTCAGAATAATAAACATTTCAAGTGGCTGACTAATTATCCCCTTTATGGTTTAAAACGAATCTGTCTCATTAAATGGCACTCTAGCAATAACAAAATACAGAGTTTCAGAAGATAATTAGTGATAGGAACAACAAATGATAATAACAATTAGCATAAACTATAAATTAAATTATCAATCATCTATGTTCTGCCATTGTATATCTATTTCTACCATTTCAGTTCTTTATTATCTCATCTAGACAGAAAATTAAGACAGTCTTATATATTACAAGTAAGGACTCATAAAGTAGGTATGGTTGTGTGATTAACAAGTTCACTTCACAACCATATTTATTCAGGTTAAATCCCACTGCATGGTGCCTTGACCAAATAATGTTTATTATAGCCTTGTGAATAAATTTAGTTGGTGGAAATTGAAAGAAGTGTGTTATACATACATACATACATACATACATACATACATGCATACATACATATACAGGCTAAGCCATGTAAGAATCCCTAAGTTGGGAAAAAGTGCATTCACGTATCTGTCAGTAGAGTGGGTATATTAATTGAAGTGTCCAGTATTATATATCCATTATGGCTGATCTTAGTAATCTACTATACACTAGGGGTTCAATGGAATGTTAGGTATCAGTCTGATTACGTAACCGTGCACTCTTCAAATGTAGTCGTTGGCAACTGCAAAACTGACTGATAAGATTGGCTGTAATGTATATATAATACTGTACACTTCAATTGATATATACATACACAGATGTGTGTGTATGTGTGTGTGTGTGTATGTACATATCCATTCCAGTTTCACTTTACTGGGAGGAAGCATCAGTATATCATGAAATTCCAGAGTAATGAGCCACTGGACTGGCTTAAATAAACTATACACACACACACACATATGTTCATCATCATCACTTAGTGTTCACTTTTGCATGATGCTCATTTATACCCTTCATATGATGTTGAAACAGACAGACAGGCAGGCAGACACACACACACACGATGTACTTCTTTTCAGTTTCTATCTACCAGATCCCTTTGTAAAGCCTCAACGGGCCCAAGGCTACTGTAGAAACATTCATGCAAGGGACCATGCGGTGAGACTGAACCCAACACCAGCTAGTTGAGATACATGCACACTATGACATCATTCATATCAATATTCAATTGATTCTCTTCGAAAATCCCAGTCCTTGTTACTCACTTAGCATCATTATTCCACTTAACTAGATCCTTATATTCACCCAGCCCCTGTCAAGATCCCTTCATCCCATCCAGCACATTTAATTTTACCAACAATGATTTTTAGTTTAAAAATACAAACATTACATCGACACCCAATTAATCACCATCAACTAGTATGTGTGTGTGTGTTTATATATATATATATATTATATATATATATATTATATATATATATATATACACATATATAAAACTATAAGATCCAAGGAACGAGGTGTAGGAAGAAAGTTAGCTTCAAGCAAACTGCAGTTAGTATAAAAAACAACTTTCAGCAACAACAGTGAGATGGAAGGTGGTGGATGTTTGTCTTAATGAAGTATGATAAATTGAAAAAGTTTTTTTTTTATATTTCATGGTAGGCAATTAAGAATACAAGAGTTAAGGAATGGAGTAAATAAGACCCGTGCTACATATGCTTCATAGTGAGCGGAACTTCACTTCTCTTCAGGCCAAGGGTATCTTGATCAATCAAGATATCCTTGGCCTGAAGAGTAGCCTGTGGTATACACCTTGCTTGTATATTTACCACTTCTGAGGTTCCGCTTACTATAAAACATATGTAGCCTGGATCTCATCTACCCCATTCCTTAACTCTTGTATAAATATATATGTTTGTGTGTGTGTGTGTGTGTGTGTGTGTGTGTGTGTATGCATGTATGTATGTATCAGTGTGTGTTTATTTACATTTTAGTTCTATACAGTTTGTGTTGTCACTTCAGTCCACAAAATATCTGTTTGTTTTGCTCATTCAAAGGCATGTGAAATAAAAGATTCCTTATTTGAAAAACAAGTAATGGTTAGCAAGAAGGGAATCTTGATGTAAAACAATGTCTTAACAGTATATACAGGGGTTCGGCAAAATAATGGAAACACCTAGCATCATAGCGTCATGATTTTTAAATAACTATAAAACCATCAAAAGCTTGTTTATTTTTATGTTTTTTTTTATTTATTATTAGTGTTGCTTAATATGTTTTGCTAAAATTGCTGTTTCTTTTCAGATATCATGAGGAAAAGGTAATTAAAATTATTCATTAACATGACAGATCTATCAGACTTTCAAAGAGGTCAAATTGTTGGTGCTCGTATGGCAGGCACTAGCGTAATGTTTGGTGTTTCAAGAAGTACTGTCTCAAAAGTAATAACAGCCTGAGTAAGTGGGAAAAACCTCCTCATCGAAACACAACTCTGGAAGAAAACCAAAACTGTCAGATAGGGACCGTCAGACTCTTGCGTGAATTGTTAGAAAGGATCACAAATGTACAACTGTCAAAATTACTGCAGTGCTTAATGACCACCTTGAGAACCCAGTTTCCACAAAAACTGTTTGCTTGGAGCTGCACAAAACCGGATTTCATGGGAGGGCTGCAATCAGAAAATTACTACTTTCAAAAACAAACTTTGTGAAGTATTTAAAGTGGAATAAAAACCTACAGAATTGGTCCCTAGAGCAACGGAAGAATGTTATTTTCTTGGGTGAGTCATCTGTTACCTTATTTCCAACCACTGGCTGAGTATACGTGTGAAGACAGCCAAAAGAAGCATTTCACCCAGACTGCCTTTTTCCAACTGTTAAACATAGAGGAGGATCTGTGATGATCTTGGGGCTATATCTTGGAAATCCACCAGCCCAATGATGTTCCTTTATGGCAGAATTAATAGTCAAGACTATTTAAGCATTTTATCTGATCAAATTCATCCTATGGTTGCGGAACTGTTTCCAGAGGGAAACACAATCTTTCAGGATGACTTATGCACCAATTCTTACAGCTAAAGTTGTTACTGAATGGCACGAGGACTATTCTAGTGGAGTTGAACATTTCATCTGGCCACCATAGTCCCCAGATTTCAATATTATTGGACATTTATGGTGCATTTTAGAAAAACAAGTATGGAGTTGATATCCTCCACCATCATCACTACAAGAACTGGAGACTGTTTTAGCTGAAGAATAGATAAAAATTCCTTTGGAAGCAATTCAAACTTTGTACAAGTCCATACCTTGTAGAATTCAAGCTGTAATTACTGCCAAAGGCAGTCCTACCCCATATTAAACTAAATTTGTTTGAAATTTTAAGGTGTTTCCATTATTTTGTCCTACCCCTGTATGCCTAACCCATGCTAGCATGGAAAAATAGATGTGGATATAAAATGAATGATCATAGTGTCATTAATTTCATCTATAGCTTTTACATTGATGGCTGTATTAGTGTCACCTCACTCCCTGGAGAACAACACACCTGTTTATTAATCCATCTCTACCATGTTTAACTTCCTCAATGTTTCTGAACCTCTTGATACCTTCTACATCTCTTTGTGCCAGTTGGAGAGAAACCTACCCTCACTCTTACCTTCACTCTTTCATTTCACTTCCCATTTAGACCAAATCTCACAATTTCTCGGGCTCATCATTTCCATGTCAAAACAAAATGCATCTTTCTTATAGTTATTCCAACCTATTCTGGATGTTGCCCTACACTGAGCTTAATCTATTTACTGCCTTGCTATGCACTCTTTCTCCTAGAGTCTGGGATTTCATTCCACCTCAACTTTCAGGATTCTGCCTAACCCATTCAGCACATTTCATTTTGCAACTTCTGTTTTCTTTGACCCTGCTGGAGCTCCCTACTTCTCTCCTTGAAGAGGGTTAAAAATTTCTCTCTCTCACTCTCTCTCTCTCTCTCTCTCTCTCTCTCTCTCTCTCTTTCTCTCTCTCTCTTCAGGAGAGGCCTTGTCCTTTAACAAATTCAGCCTAGCACATTTATATTCATGCCTTAGTAGTCACTTCTCTAATAATAGGTCTCAAGTCTGCAAGCATTCAGATTATTTAGTCAAATGTAATGCTTATTGATTCACATTGCTTTGAATTAATCATGCATTATCTAGTAGCTATGAGAGTTTGATGTGATTGTATATTTCTAGAATGATATTGTAGGGCAGGTGTGAGAGGCTGGGTCTGGCCGGTTTGAACCTAAAACAGATAGAATATTTGGGCTTGATATAACTGGTTTAAATGTTAAAAGGTTAAAGTGGTCGCTTAATTTCCTAAAGATAGCAACCAAATCTCCCTCAAATAAAACCTTACCATCTTAGCATCAAGACATATTGGATAATATAGTACAAAATAAATTGTTTGGTAAAAAGAACAGGATGGTCTTGGCTTGAATGATCATAAGTCTAATCATTTAAGTCTAACCTGTGGTTAAATGAAGACATAAAACTGTCTTAATTTTCCAGTGTAATTGAAATAAAGAGTACAGAAATGGTAGAACTAGAAATACAAAGGCAGAACAGGTATGCTTGATAATTTAATTTATGAACAATGGCATAAGTTTCAAGCTCTATACTGCATTCTATACAGGTGAAATGCGTCACTGATTAGGTGTTCTCAAACTTGTTATCTAACATATTGCGTCATCTGGTCATGTCTTTGAACAACTCCCAGTCTGCACATACAGCATACACATAAGCATGTGCACATGTATTCACAGACATCATGCATATATAAATGCATGATATACGAGTGTGTTCATGTTCTGGCACAGGCATTGTCATGTGGTTAGGTTTAGTTTGTAATTTGGTTTCAGTTTGATCCCAGTGAGTGACATCGTGTGCAACTGCTCCAGGCTGGTCTTGTTTTCAGTATGAAATTAAGCAGACAGAAATATGTGTGGCAGTCTTTTGATGAGACATTGCCTGGGATATGCAGTATCCAGCCTTGTCACACACACAGTATCAAGCTGATTCTTTCTGAGAATTCTTTTAAAGGTACAAGTGTTTATGGAATATTCATTTACTTATATAGGAATTCAAGGAATAAGGTATTCCAGTTGAGTGAAACAAGTGGGACACTGAATACTCATCACTGAAAGTGGTGGAGATCCATTTACCTATACATAATATTATAATTCTATCTATTAGCTGAAAGTTTATCATATCACATTACACAGATATGAAATCACTCCACATGCACACATACACAGATACACATCAGTACACACATACATACATAGACAGATACGCATCAGAAAACAGAGCACTCAACTATTCACAGCCCATGAGTAATAATATTTGCATCAGTTCCTAGATTTTTGTTAAGCATGAATATCGCTGCACCCTCACTCACCTGTTTTTATCATAGATATCTACTGAACTGAAACATGGACACTCTTCATTGCTAAACTGATCATCTACACACACCACCACCACCACCGCCACCAAATATAAAATGATATAAGAGTGTATGAGTGTGCATGTATACATATAAATCTCCATATCTATGTGTGTTTGTACATATGTTTATATATATATTTGAATATATATGTATATAGATATTATATAAATGTATACATGGCGTAGGAGTGGCTGTGTGGTAAGTAGCTTGCTTACGAACCTCATGGTTCCAGGTTCAGTCCCACTGTGTGGCACCTTGGGCAAATGTCTTCTGCTATAGCCTCAGGCCGAGCAAAGCCTTGTGAGTGGATTTGGAAACTGAAAGAAGCCTGTCGTATATACGTATGGGGAGGGTTCTTACGAACTAACCCTGAAATCGGTCCGATATGGTAATAATGGAATGTTTTAGAGATTTCTGTTGACCTTTTTTTGAGTAGCGTGCGTATTATGAAAAATTATATGGTTATGGACAGGGTGTCTAATTTCGGCATATTTGGCATTAGAAATTTTTTCATTTGCCCTTATTTATAAGTTGTTTATAAATTTAACCTTTAAAGGTATTTTTTAATATGCTGGCCATTGATAAAATTTTTTTCGAAAAATTTTATCCTACATTAAATATATATATATATGTATGTGTGTGTGTTTGTGTATCTGTGTTTGTCCCCCCAACATTGTTTGACAACTGATGCTGGTGTGTTTATGTCCCCGTAACTTAGCAGTTCGGCAAAAGAGACCAATAGAATAAGTACTAGGCTTACAAAGAATAAGTCCTGGGGTTGATTTGCTCGACTAAAGGCGGTGCTCCATCATGGCCACAGTCAAATGACTGAAACAAGTAAAAGAGTAAAAGAGTATATGTCTGTTCATATCTGTATAAGTACATATATGTATGTGTGTATATATATATATATACACACTCACACACACATATATGTATATACACATATTTACATGTATATAAACAAATACATATATGTACTCATATAAATATAGATATATGTAGTAGAAATTAAATACACAAGTAGATGTACAGCTTGCACTGTTATGTAGATGTTCATTATCCAGTCGTCAATTAACCACTATACTGATTAGTTTTACTAGTTATGAGCATTAGAGCTATGTGTGTAGATTTATATATATACACTTAAATCTATATAACAAATTAAAAGGGTGGTTTATTAGCAATTAGAATCTAAAGGCAAAATTAATAGAGGTCGCAAAAATTATTGTTTACACTTTTACAGTTTTGAAAATCAGCATGTTTTCAATGTTTTTTTTTATATAATACTGACAGAGGTAGTTGAGTTTAACCCTAGGCATTAAGATTCACTGACGAGGATTAAGATGGTCTTCATCAAGATCTGAAATTGCAATCTATGTACACTGGGGACTTACCTCCTTCTGTCAGTTATTAAGGTCAGTGCCTTTGTGGCTTTGGAGTTGTTTTAACTCTTATTTTTAGCAAAAGCAGTGCTAGTCAGTACCACCTGTCATTTGTGACGTCTATTATTTGCACAAACACACACACGCACACACACACACACACACACACACACACATTATATAAGAAGATCTGTCTTCCACTGCAGAAATGTTAAGGCCACTCTCTTTTCCTACTACCATGACTTTTGTTTCTATATGGTTGAGATAAAGGCCAAGCATATTTGACTGTATATGAATATCAAAAATATTGACAAAGAAGTTAAATGAGAATGTCAGAAAGATAAAAACAATTATATAAGTACTATGTTGAAAAATCTAGAGCAAGAACCAAAATGCAGTAACTTGAAAGTTCTTTACTAACAGGTGAAAGCACTTGAAGGAAACTATACTGCAAAGACAGGCAGTATCAAATCACAAGAGAGAATAGTTCTCACCGCAGCATAACAGGTAAAGCGAAGATGGTTAGAGTACATAGTATATATTTATTTATTAATATTATTTACTAATGCATTGACACAGCTCCAAATTAATAATATATGAAAGTCCTACCAAATGTACTGAGTGCCTTTTTCTTTAGTTTGTGCATGTGCATAGGCGCGTGGCTCAGTGGTTAGAGCGTCGAGCTTACGATCGTGAGGTTGTGAGCTCGAATCCCGGACCGGGCTGCGTCTTGTGTTCTTGAGCAACACACTTTATTTCACGTTGCTCCAGTTCACTCAGCTGTAGAAATGAGTTGCGACGTCACAGGTGCCAAGCTGTATCGGCCCTTGCCTTTCCCTTGGACAACATCGGTGACGTGGAGAGGGGAGGCCGGTATGCATGGGCGACTGCTGGTCTTCCATAAAACAACCTTGCCCAGACTTGTGCCTCAGAGGGTAACTCTCTAGGTGCAAACCCATGGTCAGTGTCTGACCGAAGGGGGTCACCACCACCATATACAAGGGGGTACTAAAAAGTTCGTGACTTTGAGTAAAGGAAAATACAAGAGGATCAGTTAATAATGATTTTATTCAATGAATTCCACTCTATGATTCACACACTTATAGCAGCAGTCCTTCAGTTTATCTAGGCCCTGTAAAAGAACTTGGAAGGTTGGGTCACCAACTAGGCCTTTTGTAATACCCCTAAAGCCAGAAATATTTTCAGCACACCTTCATGGGTATATATACATACATACATACATAGGAGCACTCTGTTAGTTGCGACGATGAGAGTCCCAGCTGATACGATCAATGGAACAGCTTGCTCGTGAAATTAATGTGTAAGTGGCTGAGCACCCCACAAACACATGTACCCATAACGTAGTTCTCGGAGCGATTCAGCGTGACATGGTGTGTGACAAGGCTGGCCCTTTGAAATACAATTACTACTCATTTTTGCCAACTGGGTGAACTGGAGCAATGTGAAATAAAGTGTCTTGCTCAAGGACACAACATGCTACTCTGAATTGAACTCAAGACCTTACAATCGTAAGCCGAATACCCCTAACCACTAAGCCTTGTACCTTCGGCATACATACATGCATACACACATTCATGCACACATGCATACATACATACATACATATATATATGAGTGGACAAATGAAAGAAAAGGTCACTCAACACATTTAGTGGAAGTTACATGTTTTATTTAAAACAATTTGAACAAAAATTTAAACAAACTTTTAAATAATATATATTGGGTCATCCCATAAATAATGCAATTTTTTTATACTTCTTTTATTTTTCAAAATTAAGGTGAACAAAGTTCTTTTTTAATCAAAAATATGCTCTCCTTCATTTTCTACAATGCTCTTCCATCTATCTGGTAGACTTGCAAAGCCCCTCTTCAACATTCACTTGTCCATGATGAAAAATACTCCTCCAGTAATGTTCTGACCTCGTCTACAGAATTCATATTTTTTCCGTCCAAATGATTTTGAAGACTGCAGAATAAATGATAACCAGATGGGGCAATGTCTGGCGAGTCTGATGGGTGGAGCATCGTTTCCCACTCAAACTGCTGCAGCCTTTGGAATGACAATTGACACCTGCATGCTATTGGAAAAGTCAGCAAACTGGGTCAATGGGTTCCTCACAAACTTTCTAAGTCTAATCACATGCAAAGAACTTCTCTGCTAGTTCCTCAACAGTTACAATGGGATTTTGTTCCATCAAGGTTTGCAGTATATCCTTGTTGACCTCTACAGATCTTCCAGGATGCAGCTTGTCTTCTAGGCTGTAGTTTCTGGCTTGGAATTTCTGGAATAACCATTGCCGTTGACTTATGCTTATTGTCTCATCCCCATTTATCACACTGCATTAATGCTCCTTGCACTTACCATTGTGTTGTTGCCTTCATTGAACTCATAGGGCAAAATATGCTGAATATGCTCCTTTGTCACTTCCATTAGAGCTTTGAAAAAAATAATTGTTAAAATCGAACAGCTTTCTTCAAAATTTGAACTAAGTACATAGTGAAATTACTACCTGCTTTTATAGAAAGATGATGCAGGTAGTTTATCCTGTGGCCCTCTTATTTTGGTTCATGCAATTGAAAAAACCACATCATTTATGGGATGACCCTATATATATATATATATATATAATGATAATATGAGGGAATATTATTCCAAACTTACAGGGAAAAATTCAATTTAGAAATACTAAATCAAATTTCACAAAATATAATATATATATATATATATATATATATATATCATCATTAACATCATCTTCTGTTTTCCATGTTGATGTTAATGATTTTATATGTATATATATATATATATATATATATATATATATATATATATATATATATATATATATATATATATATATATAAATGGTGAGCTAGGACACATCATTTCGTTTGAAACCATAATAAACTACCAAATACATTAAGGGTTTACAAGTCACTATTGTGCCTCACTTTTGTGTTAGCAGTGCAACGTTCTGATTTTTAAGTTTACCTGTACAGATTTTCGATAGAATGTAAGCAATACGGTCAAGATAGAAAAAATAGGTAATGGTTGTATAAGCATATTTCAAGAGTTATTGCTCTTTCATCAGCACCACATCCAACCCATTAACTGTCCACAAAGGCAAGGCTTGAATGCTTTATTATGTTTAGCAGTTTAAACACTGTGGGATAGACTAATTTATGTGTTAAAAAACATTCTTGGCAACTGGTACATAAATATTAATTGCTAGCATGGGCACATAGATGTAATCACATACAAAATATCATAACTTAAAGTGCCGGCTTTGAATTCTACAAAAAATCTGAAGAAATAAAATTAAAAATGTGATCATTCCACTGCTAACACAGAAGTAAAGCACCATATTGACTTGTAAACCTTTATTAATATGCTTTGTAGTATACACACACATACATATATATATCTATAAATATATATATATATACATGCACATATGAAAACATTCATATATGCACAAACATATATGTGTATATAAATATATATATATATATATATATATATATATAATATATATATATATAACATAAAGATATATTTAATATAGACATATATTTCTATATCTATATGTACACGAACACGCACAGTTACATACATCTGTGTATATTTGCATGTGTGTATATGTGTGTAAGAGAGAGAGAGAGAGAGTATGAATATATTTTGCTGTGGTGGCCCTGCATGACTGCAGCCACATGGCTGATATGCATCAAAGAAGAAAGAAATAATATTCACATGCACATATATATATATATATATATATATATATATATATTGCATAGATATTTTTACACGTATGTTTGTTTATATATAGTCATATGTGTGTGTGTGCATTTGTAAGTATATATGTATATGCAGACACATGACAGATTTGCCTATGTACATATACACATACTAACTTGCATATTCATAAATATATACAAATATAAGTCTATCAAAATGCATATACACACATACACACACATCTTCAAACCTATATGTATGTGTGTGCTTGCATGTGTGTGTAATAATATATATAAGTTCACATACATGCAAATATTAATATTATACATATTCGTGCTTAAATGTATAACAATTTGTAAATACATCTACATTTTGGCATGCATACTTATGTACGTACATACTATATACATATGAGCATACACACCTACATACATACACATGCACACATAGGCATACACACCTACATACATACATGCATACACACACATGCACACATAGGCATACACAAATGTAATGGTGCTCATCAATGAAACCCGCCATATCTTAATAATGTAAAGTTGTCCTACTTTCATAGCAAAAATTCACACAAGTATGAACCTTTAAGTGATCATAACTCACTAGTTATTGGACTTGAATATTTCAGTTTGGTACTTGTGTGTGTGTGTGTTACAGTGTTGCCCATGTTATGCATGCTTGCATACATACATACATACATACATGGTGGCTGCCTCCTTGTTATCGAGTATGGCCATTGCATGAAGCTTAAACAATGTTGTCATCGTGCAATGCCTGTGCAAGAAGATTTTTTTTAAAGTGAGGAAAAGCTGTGCACTGAGTCAATCCCACTCACTAAGCAACAGCAGCCATAATCCAAAAAGAAGAACAAGTCAACATCATCAGTAACCACTGAGCCGCAGGTTTTATGTTGGAGTTATCCCAGTTACCTGAGTTACCTTCTCCTAGAAGGATGCCCTAACAAAGGAACAAAGGCTAGGAGTCCTTCACTCCCAATGGTTTAACCGCGCGATCGGGTATTCAGTCCGATTATTTCTATGTCCCCGCGCATGATACAGCCTTAAGACATTTATTGGATGGCCGTTGACTCTCAAGAGTTCCTCCGCCCTTTGACGGGTTTTGTTTTTCATCCCGCAGGGTGTCCAATAAACACCCTCCTTACCAAGCATACATACATACATATGTTTATGTGTACTTTGACTTGTAGCCCTTACAAACAAAAATGCTTATTTACAACTGCATACAAATGGATACATACACATTACATGTATGTAACAAACATATATTTATACATTCAAAAATATATATATATACATGTATATAGCTAACATAATGCTTCTTAAACACCCCCCCACACACACACACACACATGCACACAGATACTTCCTGTCTTTATTCAGACTATATCAGCATTTGTGATAGAGCAGTACCATAAACACACATCAAAATTTACATATGTGTATTTGTGTGTGAGAAATAGTCATTCTTCTGAAGTTCTTCCTTCTATAATCTAATATAGTGGTTGTGTGGGGATGTATATATATAAATACACACTCATATATGTATGTAACTATATATATATATATACACACACACACACACACACACACACATGTATATATGTAAATAGATAGGTAAATTGATTAATTAGTATATACCTCCCAGGTAAAACAGTGTGAAATAGGATTGAGGAGGTTGTGAATAGCTGTAAGGCAGAATGGGTAGTGGCTAGGGTGATGTATCTGCACCAAGTGGAACAGAAATATCAACTTAAATGAAAGTAAAACATCAACAATACACAAATATATGCTACGATTTAATTTCCACTGATACTAGAGTAGGATATGAATATGTGGAGTATTATCCCCATCATTTTACAGGCACCCCCCTCCCCCCCCA
>NC_043006.1:87254370-87364370 GCF_006345805.1 Octopus sinensis | reverse complement strand
ATTTGATTTTGATTTTGATTTTTTTGATTTTTTGATTTTCACTTGCCTCAACGGGTCTTCACAAGTGGAGTTTTGTGTCCCAAGAAGGAAAGGTATGTATAAGTCGACTGGCTTCATACCAGGTACAGGCCATGGGTTATGGCCTCACTTGTCTTGCCGGGTCTTCTCATGCACAGCATACTTCCATAGGTCTCGGTCTCTAGTCATTTCCTTGGTGAGACCTAAAGTTCGAAGGTCGTGCTTCACCACCTCGTCCCAGGTTTTCCTGGGTCTACCTCTTCCACAGGTTCCCTCAACTGCTAGGGTGTAGCACTTTTGCACACAACTATCTTCAGCCATTCTCGTCACATGACCATACCAGCGCAGACGTCTCTCTTGCACACCACAACTGATGCTTCTTAGGTTCAACTTTTCTCTCAAGGTACTTACACTCTGTCAATTATGAACACTGACATTACACATCCATCGGAGCATACTGGCTTCATTTCTTATGAGCTTACACATATCCTCAGCAGTCACAGCCCATGTTTCACTACCATGTAGCATGGCTGTACGTACACATGCATCATACAGTCTACCTTTTACTCTGAGCGAGAGGCCTTTTGTCACCAGCAGGGGTAAGAGCTCTCTAAACTTTGCCCAGGCTATTCTTACTCTAGCAGTTACACTTTCAGCACACCCACCCCCGCTACTGACTTGGTTACCTAGGTAGCAGAAGCTATCAACTACTTCTAGTTTGTCTCCCTGGAACGTGGTAGAAGTTGGTCTCTGCCACATTTCCAGTGTTTATTGCTCCTGAGCATCTGCCACATACAAAAACTATTTTCCTAGTTAGCCTTCCTTTGACATTGCTGCTGCACTCTTATGTGTCCATAGCTTACACTTGGTGCACCTTATAGAGTTTCTACCTACACCTTTTTTACAGATCGAGCAGGGCCATCTACCTGAAGTCGTTTGTGATTGGTCCACCTTCCTACTTATTAGGACTTTGGTTTTGGCTAGGTTGATTCTAAGGCCCTTCGATTCTAATCCTTGTTTCCACACCTGAAACTTCTCCTCCAGTTCTGATAGTGACTCAGCAATTAGAGCAAGGTCATCAGCATAGAGGAGCTCCCAGGAGCATCCTGTCTTGAATTCCTCCGTTATTGCCTGGAGAACTATGATAAATAGGAGGGGACTGAGGACTGAACCTTGGTGGACCCCAACCTCTACCCAGAATTCTTCACTGTACTCGTTGCCAACCCTCACCTTACTAGCAGCGTCTCTGTACATGGCTCGCACAGCTCTCACTAACCATTCATCTATCTCTAGTTTCCTCATTGACCACCAGATAAGGGATCGGGGGACCCTGTCAAAGGCTTTCTCCATGTCAACAAAAGCCAAGTACAGGGGCTTATCTTTGGCTAGGTATTTCTCCTGCAGCTGTCTTACCAGGAATATAGCATCAGTAGTACTTTTCCCTGGCACGAACCCAAACTGCATCTCATCTAAGCTAACTCTCTCTCTAAAACATAATAAATACACAGATAAATAAATAAACTAATAGAAATAATAACTATATATATATATATATATATATATATATATATATTTTTTTTTTTCGATTCGATTTATTATTATTATTACTAGTATTGTTGTTATACATACATACAAGCATATGTAATGATAATAATAAGTGGATGTAAACACATGAACAAAATAAGAATAAACAAAAACAACAAAACCAAAATACAAATTACATGAACATAATTACATGAACGTCCCCGTCACTTAGCGGTTCGGCATAAGAGACCGATAGAATAAGTACTGGGCTTACAAAGAATAAGTTCCAGGGTCGATTTGCTCGACTAAAGGCGGTGCTCCAGCATGGCCACAGTCAAATGACTGAAACAAGTAAAAGAGAATATATAAACAGAAGATACAAATATTACAGGCATCCCCCCACATACACACACTAAATAAACATAGACGCACATAGAGTTATACGCATGCGCAAATGAAGACATACAACAGAAATACAAAATGGCTGACGGTTAGTGAGGAGAGACACAAATAAGAAAGAAGAAAACAAAGGACCACTGATGCGGTCACAGGAGTGTGACGAAAGAACTCTGACCGAAAGAAGATTAAGATTAATGTAAAAAATAAATAACACTGAAGCAAAGTAACACCAAATATATAGTGCGTGTGTTTTTATTGGCTAAACTGGTAAAATGACCATTCCGAAATATAACAATATCTGTTTCAACACACAACTTCACATAAAAAATCTTGCACAACAAATATTTAAACGTGTATATATATATATATATATATATATAATACATATTAGACAATTCTGAGATCAAAATAGTGACTGTTTTTTTATGCCTAATAACTGCTATTTCTAGCATACTAAAGAACAACTTAAGGACCGGCTACCTTTGAGTTTATTTTAAAGAGAGTAGAAAAATGCTTTACACAACAAATTCCAATATAATTGTAATCTGCACCATCTGAGGTGTATATTTAGAAAATTTTATTACCAAATTATCCATGTTTCATAAAGTTACGACACACACACACACACACACGCCCACGCACACACACACAAATAAATATATACAATATGTGTATGTATATATATGCATATCATTGGCATCATCAGTTAACGTCCATTTTCCATAGGTTGGACAGTTTGACAGGGGCCAACAAGCCATGGGTTTCATCTGGTACCCATCTGGTTTGGCATGGTTTTTGTGGCTAGATGTCCTTCCTAAAACCACCACTTCACAGTGTGGACTGAGTGCTTTGACGTGGCACCACATAGAAGCATTGTTTCAACGGTTGGATACCCTTCCTAACCCCACCACTTTACAGGGTAGACTGGATGTTTTTACATGACATCAACATGATGCCTTATATACACTTGCATTGGAAATTAATTAGCACTTCTCAAATTTCTACATTTTCTTACATTTTCTTAATTTAATTAACTTATTATCAGAAACAAACTCATTTTTAATCAAAAGTTTATTAAAACATGTCCCAGCACACCACATAATTGTTATTAATCGTGAAATTTAGTCAATATCTTGTTGCTCCTCCTTTGGCAGCAATGACAGCTGCTATGCTGGTCGGCATGCTGTCTATGAGTGCCTGCAGGTACTGTGCAGGGATGGCCCTCCATGCAGCAAGAAGTGCCCCAAACAGCTCGTGTCGGTTCCTGTATTGCTGCACATTCAAATCCCTACCCAATCGACTCCAGAGGTTCTCAATAGGGTTCAGGTCAGGTGACTGGCCAGGCCAGTCCATGACCGTCACCCCATGGTCCTTGAAGAAACCGGTTGTGAGCTTGGCTGTGTGGGAAGGCGCGTTGTCCTGCTGGAGCACGTACTCCTCGCCACCAAAGAGGTATCCCGTACTATCTCAACGTACTTTGCTGCGTTGATGTTGCCTTCGACGGCATAGAGCCGCCCAACACCAATGTAGCTGAATGCCCCTCACACCATCAGACCACCCCCACCATGCTTCATGGTGGGAGCAATGCGGTCTTTGTTGAAGCTCTCACCCCTGCGGCGTCGCACATGGACAGGCTTGTCACTGACGAGACTGAATCGCGACTCGTCAGTGAACATCACTGTCCGCCACTGCTGCACGGTCCATATCTTGTGGGCATGGGCCCAGAGCAGCCGCCTCTTCCGGTTTTGGGCTGTAAGGAGCGGCTTACGGGCGGCCCTACAGGATTTTAGACCAGCTTCCAGTAATCTGGTCTTGACGGTGGTTGTAGACAACTGCTTCCCTGTCATCTTTTGCATCTCCTCCGCCAGTTGCTGGCTCGTTGCCCTTCAGTTGTACAGTGACTTTCGGATCAGCATCCGGTCCTCCCGCTGGGTCGTCAGCCTCTTCCGTCCCCTACCCTTTTTGTCAGCTGCTGATCCGGTTTCCTCGTATTTCTTAAATAAGCACTGAATTTCCTCGTATTTCTTAAATAAGCACTGAATTTCCTCGTATTTCTTAAATAACATTGAAGTTTTCTGGCTATTGCAGCCTCCGACAGCTTCCCACGCCACGAGAGAGCCTCGTACCGTCTCTCCAAGGTCATGCAAAGTCTTGGGCCCATCTAGGAATGAACGATAAAAACCAGTTATTTTCATTAAAACTATTCATTTGAATAATGTTATGCTATAACAAAACTGCTATGAGTTATTATTCATGAAACAAAAAAGAAAGAAAGCAGAATTTCTCACCTTATTTGATGTATAACAGAAAGTTTTGTGAACCGGAAGTGACGTCACCAAGCAGAGTGTAGGAGAATTTGTGAGGAAAAAAAATTTTGCAAATACACAAATCAATTAACCTACGAGCTGTTCAAAACATCTTACGTGATGAGAAAACTTAGTACGGTGTGATTTCGGTCCTTGCGAGGCGCTACCTATATCTATTAAACAAAGGAAGATTTGTCTGCATCCGCACTCCAAGTTGTTGTTGCACTGCTATGTCAACATCATTAGGCTGTAGACTCTCAAACTGCTCTGCAAACAAAGTTACGTCATCGTTCTGCGCAACAGTGAACTCGCAACAAAGCAATAGTTCGAGATATGGCCACTAGGTGACAGCAAATACCTTGAGTGAAGAGCAAATCAAGGGTGCTAATTAATTTCTGACAGTAGTGTATATATATATATATATATATATATATATACATACACATACATATATGACATTGAGCTAGGTGTTGTTTAACTATAAATTCAAACTACATATAAACTATGCCTTTTAAAAATATTCTGGCAAAAGTCAGAAAGAAATTTTACAAGATCCCAAAGAAACTTGTATTTATTGCATTTGTTATGCTAAAAGAGATATACATAAACTGCAAATTAATAATAATTATTAATTAGAATTTTTCTGAAGCTGGTTATATACTTACCGATTATTATGTTTTTCTATAAGCTCTGTTCTAAGACACAGTCCTGTCTGTGTGGCAGGAACTTTGTTCCTTAGCTACGTGTTTCTGGATTTAGCACTAGTGTGTGACACCAAATGTCTCCTACTGTAGCCCTGTGCGTGTTTGTGTGTGTGTGTATGGCTGTGTGTTTGTGCTTGTCCAAAACCTGAATGGGTGCCAATGCAAGAGATTTTCTCTTTTAAACACGAGACAAGAAATTTTATCTCACCTCCCCCATCTTTCTCTCTCCCACTATATACACACATGCACATACATGCACACATATGTGTGTAGAAAATATGTCCCAACAAATTCTGTCTGACCCACTGGAAATTGAAAATTGAAACAATGAGGATGTGTGTGTGTATGCATGTGCTTGTTTACATCTTGCTTCTATGAAAGTAGGGACGTACAGATAATGTTAGAGTCAGTTCCCCTATAAACAAATCAACTGCTCACTTCACAAACTTTAAAGTTGCATGGAGTAAGAAATGTCTTATTGAATAACACATAAGGATTATCTATAGAAAGAGCATCAAGCTGAAAAACAATGTTTCAATAATATATTAGTCAAACCCCTGTAAGCAGAGAAAAAAAAAAGTACACAAAATTAATGAACAAATGAAGAAGCTGTAAATTTTAACTAAACTGCTGCTGCAAACCAAAATATTATTTTACAGACATTCACTCACAATATTTGGTTTTTATAATTCAAATTGTCATAAAATTTTGAAATATTTATTTCTGACATAGACACAAATCCACACATTTTACTCAAGAGTATTGTCAACTTAAATCAATCTCTGTATTTCCTTGATATCTTATTTTATCAACTCCATTAAGAATTAAAGGTAAAGTTAGACTCAGCAGTATTTAAAGCCACAATCTTCTAATGATTCTGCTACTCCACTGAAATTTTAGGAGAGGGATTAAATTGAGTACATCAACCTCAGTGCTCAATTGGTAGTTATTTTATTGACCCCCACCCCAAAAGGATCAAAGATAAAGTTGACCTTGGCCGAGTTTGAATTCAGAATGTAAAGACAGATGAATGTGAAGACAGACGAACTGCTGCTATGCATTTTGCTTGGCCTACTTGCAATTCTGTCTGCTCACGGCCTTAATCCACTGAAAAATTTACAAAAAAGACAACTGTATATGATTTTTATTATATTGAGTCATCCCATAAATAATGCAGTTTTTTCAATTGCATGAACTAAAAGTCAAAGGGGGATGAGATAAACTACCTGCATCAACTTTCTATAAAAGGAGGTAGTAATTTTACCTTGTGCTTATTCTTAGTGCAAGTTTTGAAGAGTGAAGTTCGATTTTAACAGTTATTTTTTCAAAGCTATAATGGAAATGATAAAGGAGTATATTTGGCATAATTTGTTTTATGAGTTCAATAAAGGTAACAATGCAACAGAAAGTATGAAGAATATTAATGCAGTATATGGGGATCAGACAAAAAGCGTAAGCCAGTGTCAACAGTGGTTCCAGAAATTCTGAGCTGGAAACTACAGCTTAGAAGGCATGCCTTGTCCTGGAAGATCTGTAGAGCTTGACAAGGATGTCCTGCAAAGCTTAGTGGAACAAAATCCTATTGTAACTGTTGAGGAACTTGCAGAGACGCTTGGATTTGGTCATTCAGCCAGACATTCAAGTCAACGCTGGAAGAAAAACGACCATCTTTGGTTTCAAGATGAAAGGTGTTTTTCCATTAGGTTGTGCTTGGCCACATACTGCAAGCATGGCCTTCCAAAGGCCGGAGCAGTTTGAATGGGAAGCGATGCCCCACTCACCATATTCGCTGGACATTGCCCCATCTGACTATCATTTATTCTGCAGTCTTCGATATCATTTGGATGAAAAAACTATGAATTCTGTAGACAAGGTCAGAACAGTACTGGAGGAGTATTTTTCACCATGGGGGCCTTGCAAGTCTACCAGATAGATGGAAGAGCATTGTGGAAAATGAAGGAGAGTATATTCTAGATTAAAAAAGAACTTGGTTTATCTTAATTTTGAAAAATGAAAGAAGTATAAAAACAACAACATTATTTATGGGATTACCCAATAATTAGAACTTGGATTGTGTTGATGTTTAAGACATTTGTGATTTATTGGTGCAGATATTTAGTTGTTATATGATCTAGTGAGTAAACTGTATAACTTCCTTCCAATTGTTTGTGTAATACAACAACATGTAGCTAATGTTATCTCTGGAGTAATGTTACTTGACAGGGTACAAACTTGGAGATGAGGAAGTCTCTCCAAATCACACACTACTGCTATACATTGAGAGATCACAGCTCCGGTATTATAGACATGTGATTAGATTATGAGAAAAATTTACAAGAGGATTCTTCAAGGTAAACCATCTGGTAAGTAACCTTGGGATAGAGCACGACTGAGATGATTGGACCATATCCACAGACTCAGTTGGTCTTGTCAAGGAATCCAGAAAGTATAATGATGGTTGCTTCTGATAGGAGCTTATGGAGGAGATACCTGAGGATTCTACATCCATGACCCAACCAGGAATAGTCATCAGTGAAGATGGATGGATATTTGGTTATCTTATGAAAGATTAAGAGGTTTGTCTAGCAACAACAAATCCCACCATGTGACATCTCAAGCAAATATTTCCTACCTCAGTCTCAAGTTGGCCAGATCTTTATTTGTTAATGTTAGTAGACAGAAAACATGTGGAAATACATTAGAGGAACTGCTTATGTTTTTAAATGGTAGACTTAATTTGTTGCCTATGTTAATGTCCTCTAAAGTTTTTGGGGTCTCAGGTACCTTTGGAGTTTGCTCTGCTTAGTGTTCAGATAAGGTCTCCATTCTAAGGATAGCTTCCTTCCACCAATCTTGGATATTTAGGAAATGGTCATGGGTCCTGTAATTTTGCCCTTGACTAAGCTAAAAATAAACAAAAAAAATGTGTCTTGTATAAAAGCTGTGTTGTTCTGATGTTATTGTAATAATTCTGAATCATAACAAGGTGTTTCTATCATCAAAACAATGACAGGTTGAAACTTCTATAGTAACAAGTGATGGCTGAAGAAACTGTATTATTAACTTATTGTTTATTTTGGATTAATTTTATAGTTAGAAGCAATTTTTGAATCAATTCTGCAAAGATGATACAATGAGAAATTTTACCAGCAATTTCTATAGTCTAATCAACAGCTATTTATTTCATTCAATTGAACTGATGGAATTCAGGGTGATGAGGGCGGTGGTTAGTGTTTGGCGTAAGAATTGGCTGAAGCTCACACATATAAACTGAAGAATATTGAAATTAATTCACAAAGAGATGTAGAGTAAATTTACAACGGCATTTTGATGTAGAAATGAGTTAGTGTTGAGGGAATTAAGACAATACAAATTAGAATTTTCCATTGCTCATTCATTAATCATTGGCACTAACTTTGACAACACTTGCTATCTGAAACCACGAAACAATAAAATATCTCTTGGGATTAATGTATTAAAAGAAAAAAAAAGTTTTCTTATTCTCTCCCTCTGTCTTTCATTATTTCTTTCATTCCTGTTCTGTTCTTCGTTTTAATGTTTTTTATCATTCTTTTTCATTTATTTCTTACTCTTCATTCATTTTTTCTTCATTCCAATTTTTTTATCATCTTTCATTCTTTTCTCTTTTCCACTTTTTGTTTTTTACTTTTCCATCAACTCCCACCTTGTTTTCTTTCTTTCTACAGTTAGTTACTGAGTTGATCACTAATTCAATTTAAATCAAACTAAATTCTGTACTTAAACAATTAAATACCGATTCCGTTTAGTTCTTGCATGTGTTGGCTTTGATTTAATAGTAATCTGACAAAAAAGCAAATTACTTCATTCTTCTATCAATGATGATTTTTAAGAAAGAATATTCATTTCCTTTCCATAGCAATTTATGTTTTTTTGTGTTTGTTTTTAGGGTGGTGAACTTGGTGCAAATACTAAAGAATTAAACTAGTAAATGTTTACTTTTCATGTTCAATATCTCCTAAGTAGGAGCTCATAAACTACTCAAGTCTATTTACATTGATTTAGTGAATAGATATTTTCAAAATGGGAAAACATCTTAAAGCTGCAAAGGCTCTTTATTGGTGGGGTTGTGTTGGAAAGTTCCAATAAGGTTCTGCAGGTTATGCTATTGTTATTTAACTCTAAGTTACCTTGAACACACAGGTCTATGATCAAGGGCTGTGTTTTCTGGGATACTTGACTGCTATTTCTTGCATCTCAAGAAGAAATGTAAAGATTAACTTGTTACCTCCTCATATCTTCACTATATATCAAAGAATGAAGTTTTATCAACGTAATTCAGTATCTTTCATTTATGCTTTCTTATCAAATTTCTGTGGATTTGTATGACTTACTATCACCGACTTAGAAATCTTCAAGAACTATATAAGCACTTGATACTGCTCTAATCCTGCTCAGTTATACTGCAGCAAGACTTATGCATATTATTAATTATACAATGCATATTATTCATATAATTTTATTCTTAAATATGTAACATATATATCATGCAAGCAAGTCTGTGCGCTTAAGGTTACTTAAAAACCTCATGGTTTTAAGTTCAATCCTATCATATAGCAAGTGCCTACAATAACCCCAGTCCAATGAATGCCTTGTGAGAATATGTGGTAGATGGAAACTGCAGAAGTCTGTCATATATTATGTAACATACTGTATCACATGAATATACTGACAGGTAGTCACTGCAGTACTGAGAAAGCACATAATGAGTATGAATTCAAAAAAGATGCTGAGGGCATTCATTGTTTCAGCCCAGGTCAGCATTGTAACCATCATATTTTTATAAATGAAGAACTGTATTGCCAAACATATCCTTCTTCAAATTTCGCAGAATTGTAGCTGTTCATAGCAGGTGAGTGACTGCTCCATTTGGTTGATGAAGATTGTTATTGTAAAAGTTTAGCAGGTACTTGAAGGAAATTACAACACTGACATATGTTCATCATCCATATAGTGGATGAGGATTGACAGAAAAATTTAGTGATATATGACACTTTATATGTAATACAGGTTGATAATCCTTTCTCCAAAATCCCAAAATCTGTAAGCTTTTAGAATGCTGACATGACACACCATGAATGGAAAATTGTACAAAGTGCTGTTTTTTAATCATATCATATACCCAGGCCTATTCCATTTTTTTTTTAGGAGTGGGTAGCCACAGCAAGACACACACCAAGCATTCCATTCATTTCCCATATAAATGATAATATATGAGTCTCCACCTACAATGTCATCTATTGATCAAAAGGTTTAGGTACTCATATATCATTTATGTTTTATTTTTTACTGAACAGGTATTAGGTATTTACGTAAGGTATCAAAAAACAGTTACTATATTATGAAATGTAAATAGATATTGTGTTTAGATTTGACTCCCATCTTCAAGCTGTCCAATTTTATAGAAGCAAATATAAAGATACCCTGAAATATGCAACACTTTCAGTCCCAGCAATTTTGGATTCTCAATCTGTACTGAATATATAATAGCTGGTATATGACACTTAATATATAACTGTTGTATAATACTTAGTTTAAAAAGAGACAATTGTCACTTGTGAACAAGTATGGTTTGGAAGTATGTACTATACTTTTGCTGATGGTTTTGGGTGCCTATGTGGTGATGAGCAGACATAGACACCATCACAGCCATCCTGCATCTTAGTGGACATCTAGGATCTGACAGCTGGAGGGAGAGAAAGCGGCACCAGCACTTAATAGGTACTCCTTACAACTGAGTAGACTGGAGCAACATAAAGTGAAATGCCTTACTCAAGTTCTCAATGCACTGACAGGGCCAAGAACTCAACTCACAACCTTATAATCATGTTCCAAATGCCATAACAGGCTACATATCTTCATAATATTTGATATGTTATATGTGATATATGATACATTACATGGTGTCAGTAACACAGAAACGATAGAGGTAGGGCCAGTGTAGCTTTGTCATTAGCAGTCAAACTTATGTCACAGAAAAGTACATTTGTCACTGAAGTTAATCATATTTATAAAGGGCTTATTGTTTGGGAACTGGAAACTTCCTTCAATACGATAAATAAATAAGTTTGAATGTTTTCTTTTGTGTGTGTGTGTTGCCAAATACTTGTCTAAATTAGTAATACACTAATGAGGTGATACTACATCAATTTGGTTCTAATGAGGCATTGAACCAGAGAACTGAACTTAATTCTTTGATAACCTCTTATCTCAATCCAAAGACTGCTGTAGTTGTGATTAATATGATCCATGTACAATCAATTACATTAACTTATTGTTTGTAGAATTTATGGTTTTTTATGTAGAGTATAATCAGCTTAGTCAATTTCGTCTTTGACCAGTCAAGTCAGTGTCAGGCTAATTCATATTTACAGTTCTTTAGTTATTCAGCTGGCCCTCATGGAAATACAATAAGCGACCTCTAATTCTTGCCACAGACACAATAATGTTATGTTTCATATTTACACTTAATTGTATTTATAGAAATAGAGAGAGAGTTGGTGGTGGGGAACATGAGTCAGTGAGGGAGGCACTACATATTTGCTTGACCTGCCTGTAATATCAGTCAATACTCCTTCAAATCACATCCCTATTCATGTCCCTGCCATGGTAAATATGGGAAAGGTACATTACACAAAACACCCCTGGATTCACACTGCCTGAAAAAATAAAAGAAAGACTGTCAAAGCTGCAATATCTTTGATTACATGCTTTTCAAGGATTACCAGGAGTTAACAAAAGCAATGCAACTCCCACCACACATGCATGTGCACTCATGCAGCAGTTGCCCAAGATCCCGGATCAACTGGTAACGTAAGTGTTCTGCAGCCATGCCCACATTACAGATTTAAAATAAACACTACAATTAACAGTTAGTTAACAGTGAGTTGACAGGCAGCTTTGATGAATAAATATGTTTCATGCATGTATCTCTCTCATTCTTTCTCTCCCTCTACCTGTCTATTCTATGCTTCTCTGTCTATTTGTCTTGTTTCTCTCTCTCTCTCTCTCTCTCTCTCTCTCCCCACCCCTTGAAGGTATTAGCTGTGTTCAAACAAACCTGAAGAATGATGGGCTCCCCAAGGTTTACAAATGCCCAAGGTATATAATGTCATGACTACCCCTATGACTGTCTATCCATCTGTTTGTATGTCTATCAATCAATCAATCTATCTATCTGTCTATCTATCTATCTATCTATCTATCTATCTATCTATCTATCTATCTATCTATCTATCTCTTTGTCCATCTCTCCATCCACCTGTCTGTCTATCCATCAATTAATCTCTCTCATGCTCTCTCTCTCTCTCACTCTATCTATCTAGCTATCTATCTCTATTTACTCTTTTACTTGTTTCAGTCATTTGACTGTAGCCATGCTGGAGCACCGCCTTTAGTCGAGCAAATCGAACCCAGAACTTATTCTTTGTAAGCCTAGTACTTATTCTATCAGTCTCTTTTGTCGAACCACTAAGTTACGGGGACGTAAATACACCAGCATCGGTTGTCAAGCGATGTTGGGAGGACAAACACAGACACGCAAACATATACACATGCACATACATATATATATATACATATATACAATGGGCTTCTTTCAGTTTCCATCTACCAAATTCACTCACAAGGCTTTGGTTGGCCCAAGGCCATAGTAGAAGACACTTGCCCAAGGTGCCACGCAGTGGGTCTGAACTCAGAACCATGTGGTTGGTAAGCAAGCTACTTACCACTCAGCCACTCCTACTCCTATTTATTTATTTATTTATTTATTTATCTATCTGTTTATCTGTATTTGTCTGTCTATCCACCTGTCTCTCTATCTAACTTTCTCTCTCTCTCTATCTCTCTCTCTCTCTCTCTCTCCCTATCTATCTATCTACTTCATCAATCTAACTAGCTGTCTCTTGTTCTGTCTGTCTATCACTATCTTGTTTTAAGCATAGTGAAACTGTGTGTTAAACTATATATACTGGGTTTGTATTGGAAGAGATTAGTTTTAAGTCAGTCTGTTATTATCTCTTTATTGCACCACATTTGTCTTTTCAAGTGTAGCAATAACAATAAATGAATATAGATGCAGGTGTGACTGTGTGGTAAGAAGCTTGCATCTCAACCACGTGCTTCTGGGTTCAGTCCCACTGCATGGCACCTTGGGCAAGTGTCTTCTGCTATAGCTTCGGACTGACCAAAGCCTTGTGAGTGGATTTGGTAGACAGAAACTTAAAGAAGCCTGTCGTGTATATACAGGTTTATTCAAAAAGAATGAACCAATTTCATTATGCAGTATTTTAATAAGGAAAAGCAATAGAAAACTCCAGCTAAGTCACAATCAACTTTTATTTCCTGTCTTACAAGTGTTCAGTGTGGCCACCCCCTGCAGCATGGGTAACATCAATGCGATAAGAGAAGCCCTCCCAGATGTGCATATCAGCATATCACAATCCACTGTGTGTGTGATTTTCTTTCTTGTGGAGATATACTCTCTTTACTCTTTTACTTGTTTCAGTCATTTGACTGTGGCCATGCTGGAGCTCTGCCTTTAGTCGAGCAAATCAACCCCAGGACTTATTCTTTGTAAGCCTAGTACTTATTCTATCGGTCTCTTTTGCCAAATCACTAAGTTACGGGGACATAAACACTCCAGCATCGGTTGTCAAGCGATGTTGAGGGGACAAACACAGACACACAAACATATACACACACACATACATATACATATATATACATATATGCGACTGGCTTCTTTCAGTTTCTGTCTACCAAATTTGCTCACAAGGCTTTGGTCGGCCCAAAGCTATAGTAGAAGACACTTACCCAAGGTGCCACATAGTGGGAATGAACCTGGAACCATATGGTTGGTAAGCAAGCTACTTACCACACAACCACTCCTACACCTATATGTAAAAGATTGCATTTATGTTCCGCCACTACCCACTAACCTCGAAGACCTTAAACATCAAATAACAAGAGAGATCAACTCAGTGGATTGTGATATGCTGATATGCACATCTGGGAGGAATTCTCTTATCACATTGATTTTGTCCATGTTGCAGTTGGTGGCCACACTGAACACTTATAAGATAGGAAATAAAAGTTAATTATGAATAAATACTTGTGACTTAGCTGGAGTTTTCTATTGCTTTTCCTTATTAAAATATTGCGTAATGAAATCGGTTCATTCTTTTTGAATACATTTGAAAGTCTATGAGAATTACTTGAAACAGTTTTGAAGTGAAAAGGTGATTTTTAAAAAAATGTTATAAATTATTTCATCAGGATGTCACTAACCTATTTTGGAAAGAAGTTTTTTTTCCTAGTGTGTGCATGCTTTCGATTAACAAACTGCATTCTTTATTAAAAGACTTATGATCCAAGATGAATATAGATGCAGGTGTGACTTGTGGTAAGAAGCTTGCATCTCAACCACGTGCTTCTGGGTTCAGTCCCACTGCATGGCACCTTGGGCAAGTGTCTTCTGCTATAGCTATCAAACGTGGGGTATCTATGATTAGAACCACATTATCTAACATCTCCACGTTTATTAAGACAGTAGAGTGTGATTTAATTTTTTCCTAGCAGGCTCCTTTGTTGATTAACACACCTTCCATTGCCTTGGGCTCCCAACTTGTAACAAAGGCATAGGGGTAGTCATGACATGGGCGTTTGTAAACCTGGTGGAGTCTATCATTCTCAAGATCTGTTTGAGTATAACTAATATCTTCAAGAGAGTCAGAATGAGAGAGAGAGAGGAAAAGAGGAATCAGCTCTAGCGTTGGACTTATTCTTTATCTATGTACTTTGAAAAAATGAGAGGCAAATTTGACCTTGACAGAATTTTAACTTGGAGCATAGGGAGCTGGAACAGATATTATATCTAAGGCATTATATCTAACATGTTAATGATGATTCTACTAAAAAGACACTTTGGTTAACATGGACCTGTATTGCACAGTACATACCACTCATGTGGTCCACACATGCAGCAATTTCTAATAGGTTTCTTTCTTTTTTCTTCCTACACATATGTTGTTTGCTGGCCTCACAACCAAATTACTGTTCTTCAAAGTAGGCTGTTTCCAAGTTTAGTATTGTAGGTCAATGGTACACTTGTAACATCATGCCTATTCTGCATCTTATAATATTTGTCTAAAAAATCCTGTAAAAACCTGCCCACTGAAACAGGTAAACCTAACTAGTTAACCCTTACACAATGAACATAAATTTCATGGTTATTCTGTCAAGTTACATTGCCTCAATAAACTTAACATATCTTGAAAAGAAGTAGTTTCAAACATGGCATTCTTTGACAAAAATAAAGTTGATATCTTTATCTTTTACGTGATTCTGTCATTGGATTGCAACCATCCTGAGGCACCAGCTCAAGGGGCTTTAGTCAAATGAATTGGTCCTAGTACTTATATTTTTAAAAACCTAGTACTTCTATCGGTTCCTTATTGCTGAACCATCAAGTTCCGGGGATGTAAACCAATACTGAATAGATGGTGAGGGAGAAATACACTCCCACACACACACATATACATATATACATGTACATACGATGGGCTTCTTTCAGTTTCTGTCTTCTAAATCTACTCACAAGGTTTTGGTCAGCCCAGAGCTATAGTGGAAGGCACAAGCTACCACACAGTTAAGGGTACTGAAATTTTGAGTGGATAAATCTGATTTCTACATTAATAACGTTAAAGTCAGGTATTCTGTTCATAAATGTGGTACTAATTCCCAAATAATCTACTTTGTTTAATTATTGTTTGCTGTTACTGTTTCTTTGTTGTTGCTGCAGCTATCATGAATGTTTTACTGTTGTTGTTGTTATTGCTATACTATTGTTATTGTCCTTGTTCTTGTTGCTGTCTTCTTCTTCTTCCAATCAGGACTCACACCATTAGCCACAAAGAATAATCTCTAATTCGAGCCTACTCTCAGCTACTAAGAATGCATGTGGCAACTTGAAGATCCACCCACCACACGCGATAGACTGGCGGTTGCATGGGCACGAAAGCTACATTGTTATCCTCATTCCGTAAGCGGTGGCTTTTAACGGGTGGAGAGCTGAACCATCCTGGGGTACAGAGGATTAGCAATCTAGACTCGGGTCTGCAAGTTTACTACACCATAGTGGGTTACACCATGGTTCCTCTGCTTTGTGGCAGAAGTAGGAAGAAAGAGTGAGATAAAATTGGTGTGAAAGAGTAGAGTGGGGTTCACCACCCCTCCCCACCAAAGCCTTGTGAAGCTTAGGCGTTTTTGCTCAATAAACACTCACAATGCCCAGTCTGGGAATTGAAACTGCATTCTGATGACTGCGAGTCCACTGCCCCTAACCACTGGGCCATTGCACCTCCACTCTTGTTGCTGTTGCAGGTGATGTTGGTGTTGCTGTTATTACTACTGCATTGCTTTTGCTACTGTTTTTGTTACTGTTGTTTATGCTATTGTTTTTGTTGCTGCTGCTGTTACCGTTGTTGTTCCTTTGTTTACATGGGCATTTAAGTCTCTGTTTTATTATTCCTTTCATTTAATTAATTATTCAATTATTTTATTTCCATTTCTTTATTGACACTCTCTTCATTATTGTTGAACTTTTTTGCCATTATTGCTCTTCTGCTTTTTCTTTCTCACTTTGTTATATTCTGCTTTTTTTCCCCTTTTTTTATGTGTTTTTGTTCTTATGATTGTCCATTCTGTGTTATTATTGTTATTCAGTTTATTATTGTTTCTAAAGTTTGATGCTGAACTTAAGGAATTGGCACCATTCAACTAGTCCTTCTTTCAGTCTAAAGATAAAACACAAACCAAACCTGTGTAATTCACAATTTGAAAGCACTCATGCAACTTCAAGCTCTCATCTCTTCAAGGATCCTTATTTTGATAACTTTCAAGTAAAAATTCCTCTGATTATTATGAAAGACAGCTTTTGTTGCCATTTACTTACCAATGTAATTCTGCTATTTGTCTTCTCTTGTTAGACATAATACACATGTGTGTGTGTTTATGTGTGCATGTATGTGTTTGAACATGTATGTGCTTGTAATTTAAAATATGGGAATCACTATTGGTATTGTTGACTTTACACTTAAGGAATCCAACCAAAGCTTCTCTCAAGAGAAAGCTGGTTTATGCATTCTTGGCAACCTTAAGAACTTTTCTAGTGAATTCTCACTGTTTGAAGAACAGTTTATTATTTCATTTCCCACTTGATCCCACCCACTTCTTATTTCTGCCTATGTCTTTGATTACTCAAATTGACATATTATGTTATTGAGCCAAGTGTTTCTGAGAACAACTGGTATAACTTCAACCTTTCATGACCCCTCTCACTTGAATAATAGTGGCCATTTTTCTGTTTATAAAGTGAAATACGGAGAAAAGTTTTTCCCCTTTTTCATTCTCCTATCTTCTCGTATCTTTTGGAATTTGAAGTGTCAATGAAGTGGCATTATCATGTCTCCTTATAAACGACGACTGTTTTTAACCTGTTTTTCTCTATAAATCTGATAATCAGCATTGATATTAGCTAAAGCAACTTTATCATATAGGTTTTCAGTTGCTGCTTCTGCCTTAGGCCAGGGCTGCTTTTACGGTTACAACATTATACTAGTTGTTCTAATTCCACCATATCATAGTGTTAAATAATAAAGTTTTACTTGGGTCAAACTAAATCCTCTCAAAAGTCTATATATATGTAGATATTACTTTCATTTACTCACAAGTGAGAAATATGTCAACATAGAAACAGATTTTAAAACAATATTGATGGTAATACAAAAAATCTTTTTTTTACACATGTTTGAATGTGACTAGTTACCTAAACCTTTATGATTTAGTACAACAGTTTCTTCAGTATGGAGACTGTACAATGTATTCACACAAAAAATATATGTAAGAAGAAGCTGATGTATTTCTCTGTTGGATTTCTAACCAAAGAACTAAACATAATTTTATCTCATTTGTTTCATAACTGTGGTCATTTTTAACTAGATGGAACTTCAACAAAGTATTTGCTGGCTGTATATGACAATATAACCTCTGCTTTTTTCTTATCATCTACTTTGAAGTAAAAGTATATATTCTACCTTCAATGACTGGCTATGTTATATGAAGTGTGACATACAGGGCATATTACATCTGTCTGGTTGGCTCCTGTAGAAAAAAGCACAACAAACAAGTCATTTTGCCCCTGTTCAGAGGGCTTCATCAGATGATGTGTGATAAACAGGTCATCTTGCATATGTCTGGCTGGCTTCGTCAAATGAAGTGTGACAAACAGGTTATGTTACAACTCTTTGTTTGGTTTGTCTGATGAGGTGTAACAGAGAGGTCAGGGTACATCTGTTTGGACAAATCATGTTACATCTGTTTATCTAGCTTCCTTAGATGAAGAATGACAGACAGACCATGTTGCATCTGTTTGGCTGCTTCCATCTGATGAAGTGTAACTAACAAGTTGTGTGACATCTGTTATCTGCTCTAATGTCTACATATATATTCAAAGGCTATGGTAATTCCTGCAATAGCTAATGCAGATTTGATCTGTGTGTGATCATCTCAGATGTACTTGGCATTACAGCATAACTTTATGTTTAATGTTGCAGCTGATATTACAGATGTGTCAATGTGTTTGAAGTTTTATATTAGTATGGACCAGAGACAGAGTGTTGTTATATCACTGTGCAAGTATGTGTCTGTAGTCATACTGATTTATATATGTGTTTATTAAGGAAACAGGCTTTAGTTAGTAATTCTGCTTCTCAATTGATTAATTGTTCTTTTAATTTGAATATTTTCATTTTATTGAATAGAATAAATGTTTGCAGTGTGAGTAAAACCAATGATGCATTGGATTACAACATTTTCAATGATTTGCTGGGTTATTTTTTTCTGTATTTTAAATATAGATCTCTTCAAGTTAACAATTAATGTTTTTGATGGCAGGAAGAGTATCATTTCTGGAAGTAGTTTCATTTTCCGTATTTGTAGATTATAGAAACATTAAACTAATTTTAACCATAGAGAATTGCTTGCAAACAGATAAAAGAAAGTGATGATAATTGGAAGAGGTAATAATTAGATAATTGAATGAATCATTAAAGCGCTGGTCAAAAATGCCTTGCAGTATTTAGTTTCAATCTTTTACATTCTGAATTAAAATCTTGCCAGAGTGAACCTAGTCTTTCATCCTTCTGATACAAATAAAATGCTACTGGGGTGGAGGGCAATCAATGATACCTTTCTTCTAACGTTGTGGCCTTGTGCCTATGTTAATATATCAATAATTAACAAATGTAAACTGTTAATACAGATATCTTTGATTATGTGAAATGATCAAAGGTCTATCAAATAGAGCTAAATGGAATTTTATATAACATCTGCTATAGAGCTGGGAAATTTTATCTTCGCTTTGTATTATTTCTAAGCTTCACGTGTGACATGTGTGTTTCATTCCATTTCTCTTAGCAACTATTTCATATCTAACATGGTATTAATAATGATACTGTTGATGGTGGTGGTAGTGGTGGTCATGGCAAGGATCATAATAGTGTTAGTGATAGCAACAATGACAAAGATAATTACAAAAGCTTGGTCAATAGTTAAAAGTTAACCCCACTCAGTTGGAAAATTAGTTCTAACAATTGATGGGAAGTTAACCTTGCAATGGACTAGCATCCCATTCAGTGATGGGAGTGAGGATTATTGTAATCTCAGTCACTTATACACCATGAAAACTGGATTAAGCTTCTGCTTAATATGTTTTAAATTCTCATGACAAACCTTAGTAGTAGAAGTAGTACCTTAACAATGTTAGCATGTGGGTTGGTCTTATTCGCAAGGAAATCTTCATCACATGGAACATTGCTTGTGCATTACACTGATGGAATTTAATTTGGAGTTTGGAGTTGTTTTTATAGAAAATAAAATAGGTGTTAAAACTCTGCTACTGCTGTTGTTGATGAGGATGGTGGTAGGAGTGGTGTCATTGATGATGATAACACATACATAACAGTACAAACATAAAGTGTATGTAGCATTAGACTTTTCTGCTTTTGTTATAAAACAAACATTTTACTTACTTGAGCAATTTAGAAGAGTTTATGTGTGTGTGTATGTGTGTTCTTTTACGTGTTTCAGCCATTTGACCGTGGCCATGTTGGAGCACCTCCTTAAAGTGTTTGAGTTGAAGAAATCAACCCCAGGACATATTCTTTGTAAGCCTAGTACTTATTCTATCAGTCTGTTTGCTGAACTGGTAAGTTACAGGGACATAAACACACCAACATTGGTTGCCAAGTGATGGTGGGGGACAAACTCAGACACAGAGACACACACACATAAATATATATTCAGCTCTTATTTTGGCATCAGCACCCTCCATCACTTTTGCGACCTCTTTTAATTTTGCCTTTAGATTCTAATTGGTAATAAGCCACCCTTTAAATTTGTTGTACACACACACACACACACACTGATATATATATATATATATATAAATAAATATATATATATATATATAATATATATATATATATATATATATATAATATATATATATATATCAGTGTGTGTGTGTATATATATATGACTGGCTTCTTTCAGTTTCTATCTACCAAATCCTCTAACAAGGCTTTGGCCAGCCTAAGGCTATAATAGAAGACACTTGTCCGAGGTGCCATACAGTGTGACTGAACCCAGAACCATGTGGTTGGGAAGTGAGCTTTTTACCATACAGCCATGCCTGTGCCTATTATATATTATATGTATATATACACTCTTTACTCTCTTTTACTTGTTTCAATCATTTGACTGTGGCCATGCTGGAGCACCGCCTTTAATCGAGCAACTCAACCCCGGGACTTATTCTTTTGTAAGCCCAGTACTTATTCTATCGGTCTCTTTTGCCGAACCACTAAGTAACGGGGACATAAACACACCAGCATCTGTTGTCAAGCAATGTTAGGGAGACAAACACAGGCACACAAACACACACGCATATATATATATATATATATATATATATATACGATGGGCTTCTTTCAGTTTCCGTCTACCAAATCCACTCACAAGGCTTTGGTCGGCCCAAGGCTATAGTAGAAGACACTTGCCCAAGGTGCCACACAGTGGGACTGAACCCAGAACCATGTGGTTGGTAAACAAGCTACTTACCACACAGCCACTCCTGCGCCTATATATATATATATATATATATATATCTCAGAGGGTTTCATTCAGTTTCTACCAAATTCACTAATTTACCGTAAACTCATAAGTCAATCTGAAAATCTGAACTATATTAGAGAAAACTTGCTCAATGGGTCTGAACCCCAAATGATGTGGTTAGGAAGCAAACTTTAAAACCATACAGCCATGTGTGTACTAGTATATGTGTGTGTGTGAGAGAGAGAGAGGAGGAGAGAGAGAGAGTGTGTGTGTGTGTATAGTGGTGTAAATATCATGTCATATCTAAGTTCCTGAGATGTAACTCTACTAAACTTAGCCATTCAATAAAAAGAAATTGCTAAAATGAATATCTGATTAAGTTATAGTATCACTATAATTGTCTAAAGCCTTTCGAGGCAGAGTCCCTGGTTGGCCACAGTAAAAATAATAATCAATTAATATGTAAATATTGTATATTATAAAACTGCTTTCCTTTGTTACTCTGTGTATATGAGACATCAGAGGAAAGTGACAGGATAGTAGAACAGAATAATCAATATAAGAGGAGAGAGAGAGAGAGAGAGAGACTTTGCCGACCATTATTGTGAGGATTTCTTTAGTAGCATCATTTACTCAAAGAAAATTCATGTAAATACAAACGGTGCATTCTTCATCAGTGTGTTTGCCAAAGTGTTCCTCTTTTTTAATGGGTTTCCATTTTCTTAAAAGGATTAGAATAAAAATTTACTGGAAGAATTAACAAGAAACCAATTCCAGTGCAATAAATCACTGTGTCATTAATGGTGCCATAAACTATATGGAAAGATTTAGTAAAGTTAACACTCCACAAGGTTAACACTCTTGCCATTTGTTATTGATTGCCAATGTTCCAGATAAATTCTTTCTGTTTTAGACACTCTGTTTATTGAGAAAGTTACGTAGCAAGCCCATACTTTAACATACACACACTCACAACTAATAAGGTAGCTTCTGCAAGATCATTAGAAATAGCAGCCAGATTTTTCTCAATTCATATGCTACTGTTCCATAAAAAATACAACCTGGTTTTAGAAACACTGTATCAGAAAAATAGATAGAAATGGATAGAATGCCTTTTATCACAAGTCTGATCAAATAGGGCAGACCTAAGGTTAACCCTTTCATTGCTGTATTTATTTTGAGATGTTCTGTGTTTCTTTCAATTACTTTAAATATAACAAAGAATTTAGTAAAATAACTTAGTTATCATTAAGCTAGTGATAGGAACATAAATTGTGACTAAGGTTTGGTGGGAGATTTTAATTCAAAACTTGTGAAAACAAGAAATTTTGTACTCAGAGCTAGAGCTGGTTTCAGCTGGGTTGGTAACGAAAGGGTTAAACAATTACTCCTAAGTAGATGTTACCAATCAAAGGCATTCCATTTCTTACTGTTTCCTTCATACTACTTTATATTTAGTTTAGAGCAATAATGTTTCTAAATACATTAAAATTTCAAGACCTTCTTTACGTCATCATGAGTACTGGTAGTATGTTGTTTGTTCACTTTGCAGTAGCTCACAAAGGCTCATGGAAATATTTTAATAACTGATAAAATTGTACATGCTAGATTTAATACTAGATTTAATTCTAGTAAATTTCATGTTTTAGTTTACTTGTGATGCATCTGTTTGCTGATGTTTTTTTTTTATTTTGTATTTTGCTCTTTGAAGAACAACCATAGTTATTCTTTTATTTTTTGTGTGAATTTCTTTTTCATAAATTTGGAGAGCAATTAACTAGTGTTTTTCTCTCTAATTTTATTTTGTTTATTGCATACTAATGAACTGCAATGATTCCTTGATGTAAATGCATGTGATGGCAGTATGTTGTACTTTGGTGTCTAATGTGACAGTTTAAGTTATAAAGTTAACAATTTTAATATCTGTATTGAAATTTATATTCATTAATTGGTTGTCTGAAGCCCGTTTTGTGGGTTTGCTACATTATGATATCGTTTTGATATTGAGCTCTTCTATATTGATATTATTGTAATATGTATTTTAGTTCGTGCTGCATCTGTTGTAAACTTCTTCTATTGTTCTAGGGCCTGGTCTAATAATGTAATAGAGTACCCATTATTAACTAATGTGTGTTTTGCATGTATAATTTCTTTAAGTAAAGGTCTACTAATAGCAAAATACAAATAAAAGTAATCAATACTCAGATGCAACACATAAAATAAATAAGGAAATGTATCAGATTTAATCATTGTATCATTTTAAAATTCAACATGCATGATTTTTTGCTGTGATACTTAGTGAACTCCTGCAAAGTGCACAAACAACATACCATGATTACTGTTCCTTCTTTCTGAAGATGAGACAAAGATGGTCTAGAAATGTTAAAGAACAATGGCTTTAGGAATGCTATTGTTCCTAATTCCATAAAGGATTATTAATAAAGAACTGTGGGAAAAAAGACTAATAACAAAAACCAATGCGAACAAACCTATGTCCTTAATATAACATGTTGGAAAGAAAATTTGTTTGTTATTTCCTTCAATGTATATTTATTATCTCTCAACATTAGTTCTTCATTCATTATATTCACTTCTTCACCCAATCCCCATCTCTGACCATACCCTCATACACTCTTCCCATACACTCTTGCAACCTCTACCTGCCTATGCTAGCTCTTCTCAACTCTACTCACGTTGTATGTTGAGAGGCTATTCTGACATCTCATTACCTCAATGTCTTACTTTCTAGCTCAACCCAAGTTACCTCAATCCTTTCTTCTATAATATAAGCAACCGTGTAGCTACTCCTACAACAACAAATCAGTTCTGTGTTTGTTCCTCTCTCATGCTGTAACACATCATCTTCTAGAACAGAGCTGCTTCCCTCTCTACTGTAGCCCCACTTAGTCAAAGAGACCTTAGTCCTGCAAGTTGTAAGTCCACTTCACTAGTGCTGGTGCCATGATGAAAGCGCCCAATAGAGGCTGTAAAGTGGCTAACATTAGGAAGGACAACCATCTATAAGAACCATGACAAAGCAGGCATTGGAGCAGAATGCAGTCCTTGAACCCATCAGAACTTATCAAACCAGCCAACCCATGTTGCATGGATGGTGGACTTCAAAAGATTATGATATGATAATGATAATGAGTACAATCCAGTATGATTCAAAAGAACTGAAATAAATTTAGATATTGAAAGCCTGTTTGTGATAGATACACTCTTTCTTTTCTTTACTTTTTTTTTTTTTGATGTGCAGCAAAAAAATGAGAGGATTTTTATGATGGACCACTTTACAATTTGTTGATCATTTCTCAAAGAATATGTACACAGTTTCTTTCCCCAACCAATTAAATTGATTCTTCAGCTGATATATAAAATAAGTTATAAATTAGCCTAGTGCATTTGTAGATAAAATAATCTGCATATTTATGCTTTTCATTATTAAACAATATACATTTCATAGACAACATAGTGTGATTCAGAAGAACTGAAATAAATTAAAATAATAAAACACCTGGCTTATGGAAATGAGAAGATTGCAAATAGATACCTTCTATTCTTTTGATGTGCAGAAAAAGTATGGAAACTCTTTTGACAAACCATTTCATGATTTGTTGATTACACCTCAGAGAAGATGTACATAGCTCAGGCATGGCTGTGTAGTTAAATAACTCATTTCATATCTATGTGGTTCTTAGTTCAGTTCCACTGCTTGACCCCTTGAGGAAGTGTCTTCTAACAATGCCTTGAGTTTACCAATAACCTGTAAATAGACTTAGGTAGACAGAAACTTTGTTTGATTTCATTGTGTATGTATGTACGTGTGTGTGTATGTGTGTATGTAATGCATACACATACATACATAACATGGACTCTCTTCCTGCTGAACTATATTTACATGCATAATTATGTAATTTTTTTATGAATGCTTTGATGCCATAAATAACTTCTCGTTCATCTTTTACAGTAACTTTATTTTCATTAACTCAACTGGTGCATTTCCTATAACCAACTCTTGTTTAGTTAGATTATCTCTCTTATTAGAATGTTGTATTTTAGGAATTCGATCTGGTACGAGCTCTAATCTGCTCCATAGCTATTCTATGCCTTTTGATGTATTCTTACCCATTGTATACATAAAGATGTAAAATATCTTATTCATGAAGTTTATTTGTTTATGATTGTTTCAACCAAAATAAATATCATTGGAAGAGAACACTCCCTGGTATCTGTTTTAATAGAAACTTTCTCTGCATCATATCATGTGTGGAGCTTTTAATTGAAAGTGGTCTTCTTTGTGTTTTAATGAGAAATACTAAGTGACATATTGCTAGGTTGTTAGACTCATGACCCAAAGTTTAGGTGTCCTTGTTAGGGTGGTGTCTTGTGTTCTTGAGAACACTTTACTTCCTATTGCTCCAGTACACTGAACTAAAAATGAATATGAGCTGGAGAGTTTAATCTGTGATAGGTTGACATGTATATGCATATATATATATATTATATCTATTATATAAAATCCGTTCTGTCTGTCTGTGTGTGTGTCTTCTAGGATCTCGAGCATCCTCCATCTGATTGCGCTCAAATTTGATATGTAGATACCGACAGCATCAGGGCATGTATAAGTCTTGAAAAAATTACAAAAATCGATTCCAGGTGAGAATGCGATTGATAAAGCCATGCGAACGTGCATTTGTATGTGCAAGTACATCAGCTGTTGCAATCGATACTACGCATACATGAGAAAAATGCACGTGCAGTTTGCGCAAAAATATCTAGCTGGCTTGAAATAATGCCACAAAATGCAGTATATTTAAGAGACCCCAAAAAAAATTTGGTTTAAATTTTTGACAACTCAGCATCATCCATTGGACGGGGATGGGGCGTTTTGCTCGTATATATATATATATATATGTGTGTGTGTGTGTGTCTAAATATACACATATATTTGCATACATGCATATATAACACATAGATATTATCAACAGCAATGATAACATAATTTAATGTCCATGTTCCATGTTAGCATGGGTTGATTTGTTTAATAGAATTCGATGTATCCAAGGACCACATCCTGTTCGAATGTCTGCTTTGGCATGATTCCTATGTCCGAATATCTTTCATGTTGTCAACTACTTTACAGCTTGTATTGGGTGCTTTTAGCATGGCACCAGCACTAGTGAAGTTGACATGTGGCCCACAAGATTAAGATCTCCTTTGACTGAATGGAGCAACAGTTGAGAGAGAGGTTGTTTTATGCTGGGAGAAGAAGAATTATAGTATGAAACAAAAAAAAAAAGCCAGAGCAGGACAAGTTTCTTGCTGTGGAGGTGCTACTACATAGGTACTCTTATTATAGAAGAAAGGTAGGATTGATTGGAATGAAGCTGGAAAGAGATAAAAATAGTGTTGATGAGGTGTCAGAACAGGCCCTCAAAGTATGAGGTGAATAAAAGAGAGTGGAGACTGAACAGGTTGTGTAGGTAGCTAGTGTCTGTAATAGTATGGTGGGGCTGAGGGAGAATAAGAAATGGTCAGAGATGACAATTGAAAGAACGTGAATGTAATGAATGAAAAACAAGTGTTGAGGGATGGTAAATAAGGAAGTTAAGGAAGAGTAGGTGACAATTCTAGAGAGATCCAGGTCATGAAAAAGGTATGGGTATGTTGCTGCTTGTGGTATTACAGGAGAATATTAGGTTTTCTGAATTTTATACTAAAATACCAAAAGATGAGTTTAGTATGAAACGGAAACAGTAATGAATGCTAACCTGCTAAATGTATCATGAATCAAGATATTTTAATTATCATGCAGTGATGAAACAAAAAAATTATTATTTTAACGATTAATTCTGACCCAGAAAGACAGGGGAGACACTCCTAGAATTTAAATTAATTGTAAACAGAATACAATGGAAGGGAACCAATAACATAATGCCTTTTCTCCCCTCATGACAAATGTAATTTCAATTAATAATTGTTTGACCCACTTTGTTAAATAAGTTAAACATTACTCCAAGCATACATTTGAAAAGTGGAATGTAACAAGAATTTGGATCAAGACTTGCTATTTTGAAATATTCTTTCTAATCTTGACACAAAGCCAGCAATTTAAGGGGGAAGGAGAAGTTACTTACATCAACCCCAGTACACAGCAGGCACTTACTTTATTGACCATAAAAGATGAAAGGTAAAGTCAACCTCAGTGGCGTTTGAACTCATAATGTAAAGAGACAGAAGAAATGTCACTAAGCATTTTCTCCGGCAATGTGACAATTCTACCAACTCACCACGGTTCCAAGTAATGCCAAGAGGTACTAATCATTTTTATTTTTATGTTTAGCCCTCGATCAACTCCACTGAAGCAGACAACTGAATGATCTATTCCTAACCATCAAGTCATTTTACTTTATAAGCACATCTTTCTTCTTTAAATAATAGCATGTGATTTGAGGAAGATTTGGCCACTACCTTTAGCAGGTTGTGTGAACATGTAGGCGCAGGTGTGGCTGTGTGGTAAGTAGCTTACTTACCAACCACATGGTTCTGGGTTCAGTCCCACTGCGTGGCACCTTGGGCAAGTGTCTTCTGCTATAGCCTTGGACCGACCAAAGCCTTGTGAGTGGATTTGGTAGACGGAAACTAAAAGAAGCCTGTCGTGTATATGTATATATATATATATATATATATATATATATATATATATATATATATATGTATGTGTGTGTGTGTCTTTATGTGTCTGTGTTTGTCCTCCCCCCACATGCTAGTGTGTTTGTGTCCCCGTAACTTAGCGGTTCGGCAAAAGAGACTGATAGAATAAGTACTAGGCTTACAAAGAATAAGTCCTGGGGGGTCGATTTACTTGACTAAAGGTGGTGCTCCAGCATGGCCACAGTCAAATGACTGAAACCAGTAAAAGAGTATGTAAAGACAACTCATTGGTTCATAGGGACTTTTTCATTGACCTGACAGAGGGCTCCCATGGGTTGTGTTCCTTCAAATACTTAGTGGTTCTTTACAGGCTGCTTTCCAATCTGAAATTTGCTTAACCCTATTGTTGATCTGACAGCTCCATTATTTCAGCAGCAGAAATATCTAAATAACTTATGGAAAAGTTGTGTGAAATCTTGATGCTGGACAGTTCCATAGCAAATACCGAGAACCTCAAAGAATCCATGCTTACTACTATTCATTTAGTTTCATTTTTGTTATTTGTTCTGTCACCATTATGGCCCAGATCGGTTGTAAATTGTACTCAACAGAAGAGATACAAAAAGCCAATGACACTACAAAAGTTAGGTAGCTGCTAAGTTTGTTCTAACCCTGCTCTCCAGTCGGGCATTAAAGCAGTTATCAACATGTTATTCTATAGCTACTGGCATTTATGATTGCTACTATTGATGGCATTGTTGGTTTTAATGTCCATTTTAAGTTACATTCTGTTTCATACATACTTCTCTCTCACTACTCTATTAATCATAGTTGTGTGTGTGTGTGTGTCTCATAAATTTGCTGAGACTAACTATGTCATTTTCTTGTTATTCCCACATTTCTCAGCTGTAGTTTAAAGGAAAATAAATTATTGATCATTCCAACTCTCTACATCACTCATCATCTTTCTCAGTTACTTTCCTTTTCTCTCGCTATCTACCTCTCCCCACTATCAATTACTATACTTCTCTCTCACTCTCTTTATTTAACTATACTTGTTTCTCCATCCATCTAACCATTCATCCATCCATCCATCCATCTATCTATATATCTATCTCTACCATACTAATTTGTTTATCATTTTTGTTACCAAGTTTCTCTGCCCCTCTGCCCCCATCCCCCTACTGTGTCTGTCAAACACACACACACACACACACACACACACACACACATTATCTTTCTTGCCAACTTTATACACACCATCTATCACAATACATTTTTCACTACTTATTAATTTACCTTTTGTACTCTTCTCAATCTAACAAAGTATCTCCCCCTTCTGTCTCTCTCTCTCTCTCACTCTTTCCCTCTCTTTTTTCTTCTCTCTGTTTCATTTATAACACATACTAATCTTACTTTTGAAATGTGAGAATTTTATTCCTTAAGGTGTTACATCACTGTCTAACACAAACTGGCTTTTGTTACGTAGTTGTACATTTTATTGCCCATTCCCTTAGGGATTGTCATAAGACATTTTACCTCTCTTCTGTTTTGTTTCTGCAATTGTAGCTGCAGAATGCATGTTGCATATCTGTTATTTGATACAATGAACCAATTAAAGACTTGATTTATTGCCTGTTACTTCACCAAGTTTATTTTGACAGTGAAATTCATATGCAGGGAACGAAAATCCATTTCTTTATTGCAAATATATGAGGATCTGTCATTCCTGAAGAAGAAAAAGAACAAAACAATTATTGTGATATCAAAATTCTGCTTTCGTTTTTCATTTTTATGATCTGTTGTGTTTATTTTTTAGGTAGTCGGTTTATCCTTTATTCTTTTGTTCTTTTACTGGTTTCATTTATTGGACTGAGGCCATGCTGGAGCACATCCATTGAACATTTTAATCGATTGTATTGAACTTGGAATTTTATCAATCTCTGTTTATTGAATGGTCAAGTTACTTTGACATAAAAATATATAAATCCCAGCATAGATTTACACTGGTAGACACAAGCAAGGACATTCCCTATATGGCTGCAAGGATTAGAAGCTTCCTTCTTGACAACTTGGTCCTGGATATGGTTCCACTGAATGGCACCTTCAACAAGCTGACTAAATCCTTGTGATTGGATTTGGTTGGGGGAAACTGAAAGAAGTTCATCGTGTGTGTGTGTGGAGGGGAGGATGCATGAGGATTGGTGTCTCCTTCGTCTTGACACAGTTGGAAATGTGTATCAGTGTCATACAGTAGTGTCTTTTATTTCCAATCATCAATGAAAACATGCCTGAGCATGGGGAAATATGAGCCTACTTGGATATAGGTGAGGGTTAGTAACAGGAAGGGTACCCTGCTATAGAAAATCCACCTCAGTATTTTCTCTCTGGTCCAGGGAAGTATAGAAAAGTGGTTGTTAAAGTAATGCTTGTGTGTGTGTGCATGTATGTATGTGTGTGTGTGTATGTATGTGTGTATATATATGTGTGTGTATATATATGTGTGTATATATATATATATATATAAATATATATGTGAATATGTATATGTATATATATGTGTGAATATGTATATGTATGTAGATATATATATATATATATATATATATATATATCATCATCATCATCATCATCATCGTTTAACGCCCGTCCATGCTGGTATGGTGTGGTCAGTTTGACTAGGGATTGGCAAGCCAGGAGGTTGCACCAAGCTCCAATCTGATCTGGTAAGGTTTCTACAGCTGGATGCCCTTCCTAATGCCAACCACTCTGAGGGTGTAGTGGGTACTTTTTGTGTGCCACCAGCATGGGAACCAGTCAGGTGGCACTGGTATCAGCCATGTTTGGACAGTGATTTTTATGTGCCACCAGCATAGGAGCCAATTGGGGTGGGTTGGGGGCTGACATCAACCACATTCGGATGGTGCTTTTTACATGTCACTGGCACAGGGAGCCAGTCAGGTGGTGCTGGCATTGACCCACGCATGAATAGTGCTTATTGCGGGCCACCAGCTCAGGAGCCACTCAGACATCACTGGCTTCGGTCACAACTAAATTTCCATTTTGATTTCAATTTGATTGAGATTCTGATTGTGATTTTGATTTTGATTTTACTTGACTCAATAGGTCTCCTCAAGCACAATTCAAAGGTACTTTTTAAATGGGCTGGTTATGTGACACTGGTATAGGCTATGGCTGTGATCTCACTTTACTTGCTGGCTCTTCTCAATCACAGCAAATCTCCAGAGGTCTTTGTCTTTTGTCCTTGCCACTGTGAGGCCCAACTTTCGAAGGTTGTGCTCCACCACTTCATCCCATGTCTTTCTGGGTCTCTCTCTTCCACGGATTCTTTCCACTATTAGCTCTCCTCATCCATACGCAGCACATGACCAATACCAGTGCAGTCATCTCTCTTGTACACTACATCTGATGCTTTTTATGTCCAACATTTCTCTCAGAGTACTTACACTCCATTGTGTGTGCACACTGACATTATGCATCCAGCAGATCATACTAGCTTCATTTCTTTCAAGCCTACGTATGTCACCAACTGTCATAGCCCACATTTCACTGCCGTGTAACAGGGCAGTTTGCACACATGCATCATATAGTCTACCTTTCACTCTGAATGAGAGGCCCTTTGTCACTGGTAGTGGTAGGAGCTTTCTGAACTTTGCCCAGGCTATTCTTATTCTAGTGGCAACACTCTCAGAGCATCCACCCCCCACTACAGATTTGGTCACCTAGCTAGCAGAAGCTGTCAACTACTTCTAGTTTCTCCCCCTGGCATGTGATGGAATCTATTTTCTGAACATCTCAGGTGATTATTGCCCCTGTGCATCTGCTTCACAAAATACTACCATCCTGGCTAACCTTCCTTTGATGTTGCTGCACGTCTTATGCATCCATGCATTACATTGGGTATATCTTATGGAGTTTCTACCTACATCTTTTCTACAGGTGAAGCAGGGCCATCTACTACCTGAAGGGGTTTGTGATGTGTTTGCCTTCCTACTTACTAGGACTTTGGTTTTTGCAACATTGATTCTTAGGCCCTTCATTTCTAAAACTTTCTTCCACACCTGAAATTTCTTCCCTAGTTCTGGTAGTGATTCCGCTATGATAGCAAGGTCATCAGCATAGAGGAGCTTCCCAGGGAAAGCCTGTCCTGAATTCCTCTGTTATTGCCTGCAGGACTATGATGTATAAAAGGGGGCTGAGGACTGGTCCTTGGTGAACCCCTACTTCTACTCGGAATTCTTCACTATACTCATTGCCAACCCTTACCTTACTGACAGCATCCCTGTACAGCTCATACTAATCACTTGTCTATCTCTGGTTTCCACATTGCCCACCAGATAAAGAATCCAGGGACCCTGTCAAAGGCTTTCTCCAAGTCAACAAAAGCTAGGTATAGGGGTTTATATTTGGCTAGGTATATCTCCAGCAGTTGCCTTACCAGAAATACAGCATCAGTGGTGCTTCTACCTGGCATAAACACAAACTGCATCTCATCTAGGCTGACTCTCTCCCTAATTAGTTGGGCTATGACCCTCTCCATGACCTTCATCACCTGATCCAGCAGTTTGATACCCCTGTAGTTATTTCTGTCTAAAGCATCACCTTCACCTTTGTAGCAGTTGACTATGGTGCTGCTACACCAGTCATTGGGTATGACTCCTTTGTGAACTACCTGATTTACAATATGGATGATTAGACCATAACCCACACCACCAGATATTTTAAGCATTTCAGCAGTGATTCCTATTGGGCCAGGGGCTTTTCCTGACTTCATATCCTTAATTGCTTTATCTACCAGGGTGCTATCTATTTGGCTAGTTGGTCCCTCAACTGGGTCAACATTTGAAATATTGTGTATTGTGTTAGTGAAATATTGTGTATTGCGTTAGGTCTAAAATGTTCTGATATCTTTTTGATGCAAGGAGAAGTTAGGGCAAAAAATGAATATCAGCAAAGTTTCAGGCATACTGAGTTAAGAGAGGAAAAAACACAGCTAACACTAATGACCTTTGAACATTCAAACAAACTGATGCACAGTTTTTGTATTGTTGACTGTTATGAACATTTAAACTTGTCAACGTAGAAATTTTTGAAAATGTTCTTCTAATTCATAATTCCAAATTTGTCTGTTATGAACATTTAAATTTGTCAACATTGAAACCTTTAAAAATGTTTTACTAATTCATCGTTCTAAATTTTTACCATTGATAAACAAAAAGTATTGTTGAAACTAGATTGGTATATGTGTAAATAAATTTATTTTAAACAATTGCTAAATTTTCAAATTCAGGTGCATTTTCAACAACAAATTAGCTTATATTTTTTCCTGTATGGAAATACACCCCCTCTTTCATTTATATATATATATATATATAGGTACAGTAGAGGCTGTGTGGTAGGTAGCTTGCTTACCAACCACATGGTTCCACATTCAGTCCCACTATTTGGCACATTTGGCAACTGTCTTCTACTATAGACTTGGTCCAACCAAAGCCTTGTGAGTGGATTTGGTACACAGAAACTGAAAACAACCTGTCATATATATATATGTGTGTGTGTGTGTTTGTGTTGGTACCCCCAACATTGCATGACGACTGATGCTGGTGTGTTTATGTCCCCATAACTTAGCAGTTTAGCAAAAAGTGACCGACAGAATGAGTACTAGTCTTACAAAGAATAAGTCCTGGGATAAATTTGCTCGACTAAAATGGTGGTGCTTATGCATGGTCGCAGTCAAATGACTGAAACAAGTAAAAGAATAAAAAAAACTATATATATATATATGTGCAGGAGCTACACATGTTTCAGTATTGGAAGCTTATAATACATACATATATATATATATATATATATACATACATATATATATATATATATATATCACGTGATCACGTGACCGACCAGACCATCAGATGTTTTTACACATCGCTGGTCACAATGCGGTTCGCATTGTTTTAGCCTTCAAATGATGCCACCCCGCTGGCTAAACGAGCAGGCCAACAGAAGAAAGAGTGAGAGCAAGTTGTGGTGGAAGAGTACAGCAGGGATCACCCCCCCCCCCTGCCGGAGCCTCGTGGAGCTTTTTAGGTGTTTTCGCTCAATAAACACTCACAACACCCGGTTTGAGAATCGAAACTGCGATCCTCCGACCACGTGTCCACTGCCCTAACCACTGGGCCATTGCGCCTCCACATATATATATATGTGAATATATGCAACCATCAGATTTACAATTCTACCAACACAGCTTCAGTGCTGCATCATGAGTGTATAACCATTATCGCGGGGCTACCTGTTGGACAGAAAGACCAATTTTATGACACCCTCTTGCAAACTACCTCGTCGACGAATGATAGGGACTTTCTCTTTGTGGTTGGCGACTTCCAAGGGCATGTTAGACAACATGCAGGGGGTCCATGGCATACATGGAGGCTATGGTTTTGGTTCCTGCAATGAGAAGGGAACCAGGGTGCTGGAGTCCTGCAATGCAAATGATCTTATGATTTGTAATACTAACTTCAGGAAACCTGCCAGTCACCTATTCACTTATTGATCTGGTAGACACACTTGTCAAATAGACTACATCCTTGCCAGGAAACAAGAAAGAGGGCTACTTATAAATGCCAAAACCTTCCCAGGTGAAGAATGCACCTCACAACATAGATTTGTAGTTAGCGACTTCAGGATTTTGGCTAAATGAATGCCCAGAAGACGACCAGCATGGAGAAAAAAGGTCTGGAAGCTTAAAGATCCTGCGAATGGACAGAGATTTAGGGACATATTACTCGAAGCTCTTGACGAAATAGAGGGGGATGTAGCATCACATAATCTGGAAGACAACTGGAAGTTTCTACGGGACAATCTGTTGAAGGCTACTGACCAGACCTGTGAATGGTGCAAAGTCCCCTCTTGACCCAAGGTAACGTGGTAGTGGAACAATGTAGTTGGCAGGGACATTATGAAAAAGAAACAGGCATGGAAGGACTGGAAGAATGATGGTAGCAGGAAATTATATCAGACTGCCAGAAGGGATACAGGTTTATTTAACCAGAGGGGAAGCAGATAAGAAAAAATCTGGTGGTGTTGGCTATAGTCTAGTCACCCATATAGCCAGTCAGGTGATACATGAAGGAATCATACCCAATGACTGGTGTAGCAGCACTATAGTAAACTGCTACAAAGGTAAAGGTGATGCATTAGATACAAATAGTTACAGAGGTATCAAGTTATTGGATCAAGTAATGAAAGTCACAGAGAGGGTCATGGCCCAACTAATTAGGGAGAGAGAGATGCAGTTTGGATTTGTGCCAAGGAAAAGAACCACTGATGCTATATTTCTGGGAAGACAACTGCATGAGAAATATCTAGCCAAAGATAAACTTCTGTACCTAGCTTTCGTTGACATGGAGAAAGCCTTTGACAGGGTCTCCCGATCCCTTATCTGGTGATCAACGAGGAAACTGGGGATAGATAAATGTTTAGTGAGAGCTGTAACAGAGGAATTCAGGACAGGATGCCCCTGGGAGCTTCTCTATGCTGATGACCTTGCTCTAATAGCTGAGTCACTATCAGAACTAGAGAAAAAGTTTCAGGTGTGGAAGCAAGGTCTAGTATCGAAGGACCTTTCAGTCAACCTAGCAAAAACCAAAGTCTTAATAAGAAGGAAGGCAGACAAACCACAAATCCCTTCAGGTAGATGGCCCTGCTTGATCTGTGGAAAAGGCGTGGGTAGAAACTCCATAAAATGTGCTCAGTGTAAGATATAGACACATAAGAGGTGCAGCAATATCAAAGGAAGGTTAAGTGGGAAGATAGTTTTTGTGTGTGGCAAATGCTCAGGGGCAATAAACAGTGAAGATGTGATTCATGTTTAATGCCTGAAGATGGCAATGGTATGAAACTTGAGACATGTGACAAACATTCAGTTTCTATGTTATATTGTGTGCATGTATTGACCACTTTTGTCTTGTTCATCCAACAGAAATCAATGTGTGTGTGTGTATATATATGTATATATATGTATATATATATATATATCTATATATATAATATATATATATAATATATAGTATATATATATATATATAATATATATATATATGTATGTACATATGTATATATATATATATATGTATATATATAATATATATATATTATATATATTCATATATATATGCATACACACACACATATATACACACACCACACACACACACACACACACATATACACACATATATACTAGCACTATGACCCAGCAACGACGGGTCATAATGCTAGTATATATATATATCTCAAATTTTATTTAATTTGCTTTGTGGGAAGGGCTGTTTCCAAGAAGTCGTGTCTTGTCTTTACTTTCGAAACATGGAGTAGACGAAACAGAGGCAGCTGAAGAAGGGGAATTTACCTTGTGTTGTATGTCTTTTACTCTGTTTTTTCGTTGTTTAAAAAAATCTCCGTTTGCTTGGTTTTGTTTTTTTACACATTATCGATTTTTGCACTTGCGAGATGAATCTTGGAACAGAAATAGTGCAGTTCAATTTTCATTCGCCTAAACTTTAAGTGACCCATTTTTGGTGGTTCTACGATTTGTTGGCTAGGAGGAGATGTGCTGGGAAGTTAAACACACAGATACACACACAGACACACTAGTTGAGTTTTATATACATAGATACACACACACACACACACACATATATATATATATATATAAAAAGGAAATGAAGAAAATGCTGATAAAATAATTTAAGTAAGGGGGAGTGTATTTAATTAGGTGAAAGTTCTTTTTACCGGTTGCGCATTTGTTATGCTTATCAAAAGATATTTTTTTAAGAGAAATAGAGTTCCTTTCTGATAGATTTTTTTTCTCTTAAGAGAAAAAAATCTATCAGAAAGGAACTCTATTTCTCTTAAAAAAGTATTTTTTGATAAGCATAACAAATGCGCAACCGGTAAAAAGAACTTTCACCTAATTAAATACACTCCCCCTTACTTAAATTATTTTGTCAACATTTTCTTCATTTCCTTTTTTTATATATCACAACTTGTGTTCCACATCTCCTTTTTTAAATATATATATATATATATAAGGTTGCCCAAAAGCACACAACAGTAAATCAAAATTCCATAAATACTATCAGTAATTCTATATTGACTCAAATGGACAAATGTGTCGCTCAAGAAGGACTTCAGTTTGAACAATTTTCATGATGTATCATATTTAGATGCTTTTATTGAATTCATTCAGTTGTTAAACATAAATAAATCTTGGAATTAAATGGTTTTGATTTACTGTCTGGTGACTTTTGGCCAACCCTGCATGCACATGATCAACTTTTGCATAGTTTCTCTCAACCAAGTTCTACCTATGATTAGTAACCCATTACTAAGATTAGTAACCCATTACTAAGATTAGTAACCCATGACTGATTACTCTAAAAACATATGCTCAACAATATATGCAGTGCATTTGAGCCCTGGACTACAGCATTTTAAAATGACCTACATAACCATATTTACAAGGAGAGACTAAAATAAAATGTGTTCCTATTTTTGAGTTATGTGACCTACATTAATAAGAGAGACCTTTAGCTTTTCACAATCAACAAGGTGCCAGTTAATTAAATTTCTAATTACTCTCTTCCCTCTCATGCCGGGTCATAGTGCTAGTATATATATATGTGTGTGTGTGTGTGTGTATGTATATAGGAGTGAGATAATAATATTTTTCAATCAGCCCCTCGCTATTTTCCCATATTTCTTGAGTGGAAAAAACTGCATTTCTCTCTTCTCTCTCTCTCTCTCTCTTTCTCTCTCTCACACACACACACAGATGCACACTTACACACACACACACATATATAAAGGAAATGCAGGTATGGCTGTGTAGTTAAGAAATTCACTTTTTTACTACTTGGTTTTAGTTTCAATCTCATCATATGGAAACTTGAACAAATCTCTTCTACTGTAACCAAGGACGACCAAAGCTTTGCGAATGAATTTTGATAATTAGAAATTGAATATATACATGTATGTTGTAAAGTTATTGTCTTGAATGAAATAGCATAACAGTTAACTGCTGCTTAGAACTCCATGTAAATTCTTTTATATATATATATATATATATATCCAACTTCCAGTCAGGTATTAAGCATACTTTGTAATAAGATTTTCAATATTATATACATTTGAATAAATTACATTTGAATAAATTACAGAGGAGAATGAAAGAGGAGATTTGATCAAGCATTCTTTTATAACCTCAGAAATTACATAAACTTTACATGTGTTTGACAAGTGTAAACTAGTATGTTAGGCAGTAAATCATTACGGAGACAATTGCATAATCACTCAGAATACCAGACCTTCAGAAGAAAATAGCAATTTCATCTATTGTTGATTTTCAACGACTGTTGATGAGCAGAAATAAAATAGAAACTGCATGTAAATTCAGTAGATCATTCTACATAATAAGGTAAGAAAAGGAATTTAATTATTTATATTTTATCAGTGAAATACAGAAAGAGGGAAAGTGGTTATAAGTATAGTCAGTTTGTCTGGGGAAGGGAAGAAATTCAATGCCTAAACTAATTTAGATCAAAGAAAGTTTTAAGTTAATGGTGATAAATACCTAAGAATTTAGTGGCAGATAAAAGGTGAGGCAGTACAGGCATATTCATGCATACACACACATGCATATATTTATGTTTTAAATAATTTGTACCCACTAACATATGGAGATATGCTCATATGTCTAAGAATACACATGTACTCCATATATGTTTTCCATATTCTTAATCTCCGTATTTTTTCATGCATATTGAAAAATAAATGGTGAAAAGATCAATGAGTATGGGGGGAGGGTGAAATTTCCGAGGCTTCCACCATACCCCACCCAGTTTTTCGGACCACAAGAAGGGTTTTGTAGCATATTAGGAGGCCAGGGTAGTTGATTCCATGCAAAAAATCTGATTTTTTTTCTTAGTTAAAATTGTGCAAGTGTTAATCTAAAAATTTACCAACCTTTTTTCCATTTATTTCTGTTTATGAAATTCTCTGTATGTAATTATTCTTTCTCGGTGATCAAGGCAAATGATGACTGGCAAAGCAACAGTGCCCTAATGCTGACATTGGATGCAATGGCCTGATCTACAATAATGCGCTGATTGAAATCGAGGATGCCCTGCTCAAAATGGGTGGGGTGGCGTTGAACACATTTGGTTTGCCATCCTCATTGCAGCAGGACTTCTGTAGTTGTTGTATGATGCTGATGGCCTTGTGGAGTACCTGAGAGTAAATGAACCAAAATTGCTCCCTGATCAGAGGCTGGTGTACGAAACTGTTGTCAGTGCCATTGAAAAGCAGGCGGGTGGCATTGTTTTCCTCGATGCTGCTAGAGGTACCGGCAAATACTTTGTAACGCAATTAATATTTGCTAAGATTTGTCACGAGAAACAAATTGCGATAGCTGTTGCTTCCGTGGGAATTGCTGCTACGTTATTGCCGGAAGGTAGGATGGCACACTTGGTATTCAAGCTGCCTTTACATTTGGTGAGGGCCAAGGTTCCTACTTGCAACATTGGCAAAAATTCAGAGGAAGCTGAAGTTCTTAGACAGTGTCATCTCATTGTATGAGATGAATGGACAATGACCAATAAGGATGCCCTTGAGGCACTGAACCTGTCAATGAAAGGTATCAGGGATTCTACAGCTTCTATGAGTGGTGTAACTCTATTGCTTTCAGGAGATTTCCAGCAAACCCTTCCTGTCATCCCTAAAGGGAGCTGGGCTGATGAAGTGCGTGCATGCTTTAAGTCATCCACATTGTGGCTCCAGCCTATGCACAAACATGCATGTGCACTTGCTTGGTGATAGCACGTCTGCAGCATTTGCTGAAGATATTTTAGCCCTTGGAGAAGGCAAGCTCCCTAGGAATGATAGGGGCAACATATCTATCTCTGAACTGTGCAACACCATGGGCAACCTATCTGATCTTTTGGAAACAGTGTTCCCCAATCTGGAAAGTAATTATGCAGACATGAATTGACTCAGTGAAAGAACCATCCTGGCCCCCAAAAATGTAGCTGCCAGTGCTATCAACGACCAGCTCATAAGCTGAATTCTGGGTCAGGAGCGCATCTACAAATTGATTGACCGGACCTCTGACCCCCAAGACATTGTCAATTACCCTATCGAGTTTCTCAACTCATTGGAGCCAGCAGGGCTTCCACCTCACATTCTTAGGCTAAGGGCTGGATGCCCAATTATGCAAATCAGAAATTTGCTTCCACCTAAACAGTGCAATGGGACCTGCTTAGTAATCAAGTCCCTGACGCCCCTCTTGATTGAGGCCACCACTGTTACAGGGTACAGGAGTGGTGAAAATGTTTTCATTTCAAGGATGCAGATTTAACCCTCAGGGTCAGACATGCTGTTTAACTTCTGCAGATTGCAGTTCCTGGTGAGACCATGCTTTGCCATGTTCATCAACAAACCCCAAGGCCAAATACTATCAGTGGCAGACATCCATTTGAAGTTTTCCATTCAATCAGGATAAAAAATTGAGAAACCGATTCCTTATAGGATTTCCCACTAAAATTAGCTACACTCCATTTTCAACTGTAACTTTTACCAATTTTGACATATTTTGCTCAAACTTGATGCCAGCATTACCTTTGAATGCTTTAAGTTCTCAAAAAAAAACAAAAAAAAAACAATCAATGAGTGGAAATAATCGATAAACTGATTCCTTATGGATTTCCCAATCAAATTGCCTGCAACCCATTTTCAGCCAAACATTTACCAATTTCAATGGATTTTACTCAAATTTGATGTCAGTGTCACTTATTTTGGTTTGAAATAAAGCACTTGATCACTTAATAATCCTAACTTAATCCCAGGCAATGCCGGGTAATATTCATCAACATCATCATTGTATAATGTCCACTTTCCATGCTAGCATTGGGTTGGACGATTTGACTGAAGACTGGCGAACCAGATGGCTACACTAGGCTCCAATCTGATCTGGCAGAGTTTCTACAGCTGGATGCCCTTCCTAATGCCAACCACTCCAAGAGTGTAGTGGGTGCTTTTACATGCCACCGGCATGAGGGCCAGTCAGGCAGTACTGGCAACGGCCACACTCAAATGGTGTTTTTTATGTGCCACATGCACAGGAGCCAGTCCAGCAGCATGGGCAAAGACCTCGCTTGAATGTTTTTTTCACATGCCACTGGCACAGAAGCCGGTTAGCTGCTCTTGCAATGATCACACTAGAAAGGTGCTCTTAGTGCTGCACTAGCATGGATGCCAGTCATCGAATTTGATTTTGATTTCAATGTTACTTGCCTCAATAGGTCTTTGCAAACAGAGTTTAGTATCCAATGAAGGAAAGGTATGCATAAGTGGGCTGGTTACACCCTTGGCGTAGGCCACAAGGTTATTGTCTCACTTGGGTTGCTGGGTCTTCTCAAGCACACCACATTTCCAAAGGTCTCAGTCACTAGTCATTGCCTTGGTGAGGCCTAATGTTCGGAGGTCATGTTTCACCACATCTTCCCAGGTCTTCCTGGGTCTACCTCTTCCACTGTTACTCTAGATCTCTCGCTCAGAGATTTAGAACAAGTTATATATGTATATATATCTACATACATGCATATATACATATATGTGTGTGTGTGTGTGTGTGTATGCATGTATATGCTGTTCACTTATATTGTAATGTTGTAAAGATATATGAATTTTATATCATCATTGTTATTTGAGTAGTTATGCTTATTTACCAGTTTAATTTTTTATTAGCTTAATGTATTAAACAGTTTGACCTGTGTAGAAACACATCTGTAGAATTTAAGTGACTTAAGAATTTTGTGCTTGTACAAAAAAAGAAAATTCTTATTTTAAATTAAACCATTTTAAGAGTCAAATTTCTTCTTTTCCCAAGACATCTTGATGATACTTTTAACCAATCTTCCTCACCATCTGTCTTTATCACATCGATTAAATATAAATGATAAAATTCCTTTTCTTAACTGCTATATATTGAATGATCTACTGAATTTACATTCAGCTTTCATGTTGTCTGCCTACCAACTGTTGATGGTAGTTTACAATAGATTAAATTACTATTTTCTTCTGAAGATCTGGCATTCTAAAATGAATAACAGTTGTCTGTGTAATGGTTGCCACATGACATAATAGTAAACACATGTAAATATTATGTAATGTTTTATGCTATAATAGAAAGATTAACTGATTCTGCTATTTTAGTCTCCTCTTGACTATATATACATACATACATACATACATATATATATATATATATATATATATATATCGTCATCACCATCATCAACATATATGTGTGTGCATACGTGTTTGTGTTCCCTTATCTTGACATTGCATGCTCATTGTAAACAGTCACCAGTGCCATACAAGTGGTGTAGTTCATTTGTAATTCTGCATGGAAACACAACCAAATATTGTGCTGATTATATCTGAAGGAAGACAGAAAATAATATCTTACTTGAAAACAACTGAGGGTTATTGGCAGCCATAGAAATTGGTATCAAGAAAATTTCATCTTAACCCATGTCACCATGGATAAGTAAGGCATCTTGTTGATGATGATGGTGGTGGTTGTGTGTGTATAAGGTTTTAGTTTGGAAGGTAGTGACATAAAATATTTGACATTTATAATCACAAAGAGTCTTGTTTTGTGCTTTGGATAAAACAGTGCAGGCAGACGTTGTATAGTTCTCAGTTTAATCCAACTGTCGAGCATCTTGGGCTAGTGTCCTCCACCATGTATCTTTCCTTGCTTTTAAGGTTTTAGAGATTTAATCAGGTTTGATATATAGAACAATGTATTGTTTTCTTCAGCTATCAATATTTTGCTATAATGGATAGCCCACAATAATAGTTAGTAAATTAAGAGCTGATAACACAAATCAGCATAGGAAAATGTAAGTAAAAGTGATGATGATGATAATGTCTAAATGATGATGATGTATGTGTACACACATATATGCATATGTCTGAATTTACAAACAAGAGCGTAAGTACTCAGTATTGAAGTAGTCTACAAATAATTAATGTAGGTGTAGGTTTATTACTTCTCAGTTTCATGATCATTGTTAGTAATGTAACTGATTTCTGATGTTAAAGACATACTATGATATGAGGAAACAGCTATTTACACCCTTCTTCTCTATTGAGTATTTACTTTACCTCTTTTTTTTTATAAATCAAACATATTCACATTTATTTTTCATTTGCTGGGCACTACAAATCAGCAAAGACCTATTTGCATGATGAGGCACCATCTTGTCATATGATGAGAAATACGTACATGAAATATCTCATTGTGGAAAAAATAGAAAATATTCCACCTCATTCTCTATTCTAAACAAAAAATTTTCTGTGACCCAATGACTATTTGATTAACTGAAAAGAGAAAAATATAGATTTCATAACCACAAATATCCAGCAGAATATAAAACGTTCCAAACATTTTTGATAGTTAATAATATAAAATTCTTTCAACAACTTTCATGACTAAAATACATCTGAAGACATAAAAAAAACCCCACTCCTACTAACAGGTTATTTTTTCAATTGTAGCAAAAACAAAGAAAGCAACAAATTCTAAAATGTACAACGATACCAATATTGAAGCATGTACAAAAATATTTCCACTTAAGATAGATGATAGAGCTGAATGCCTGGTTAAGTGTCAACCTTATATAACCTTTAAAAACTACAGGATAACTTTTAAAATAATCCCACATAGAGACTAATCTATCCAGCATAAATTGTAGTAGGTGAAATTAGCAAATAAATTTTAGGTTCTAGTAATACAAAAATTATACTATACAGAATACTAATGTAACATTATAGAAATGCAACATGTTAACATACAATGTAGAAACAATTGCAGATTTGCTCAATAGTGGACGTTTTACCTGCTATGAAAGCTTTTGTTTTCAAAGCTCTTCTCTGACAAGAATGAAACCAGTATTAATAATGAGTACTCAGGTTAAATGCAAAGGTAGTGAGCTTTTTGATGTAACTTTGCATATTTATAGTGAAGCTAAGGTTTGAGTTATTATGATGTTATACATTAGATTTGTTTAGAAAAAGTTCTCCATTTAGTATTAAGTCTGGTTGTATCATTCTTCTTTAATAGCTCTACAGAAAATAGATTCAGAGAAACCTTCTGAGAATTTAGTCTCAAAAAATACTGTCAATACAAATTCTGAAATTGCTAATTTACTGAATATCACTTCAATCTTAAAATCTTGCAAATATCTCCCCTACAGAAAAATACATGTACACAAATATAAATAAGAAAAGACAATATCTGCTTAATCTCCATTTTAGTTGAAATGTCATTCTTCATATAGTGAAAAATTTCCCAGATCTAATACTTTGGCACTTCCTTGACTTACACAAATACCAAAAATATTCTAAGAAAAAAAAAATACAGTAAAGGTTAATTATTAGTTGTTCTGATAATCTCACTACTTTAATATCGAAGCTCAGCAGATCCATTTCAATACATCTGTTGCATTACTACTTCCTTTCCCTTAATAGAGACTACGATGATAAACCAGTGGCATATTGAACCAAAGTCTCTTCATGTGATGATAGAGGTAGAAACTCTATTGGACTGACAGCCAATACTTTTAAAATCATTTCTCTTTTCAGCATGCAGAATACAGAAACTATTGGATCATCCTATAAATAATCTGATTTTTTTTCCTAGTTTCTTTATTTTTCAAAATTAAGGTGAACAAAGTTCTTTTTTAATCAAAAATATGCTCTCCTTCATTTTCTACAATGCTCTTCCATCTATCTGGTAGACTTGCAAAGCCCCTCTTCAACATTCACTTGTCCATGATGAAAAATATTCCTCCAGTACTGTTCTGACCTCGTCTACAGAATTCATATTTTTTCTGTCCAAATGATTTTGAAGACTGCAGAATAAATGATAATCTGATGGGTCGATGTCTGGTGAATATGGTGGGTGGGACATCGTTTCCCATTGAAACTGCTCCAGCCTTTGGAATATCAGCTGCATTGTATGTGGCTGATCATTATCCTGATAGAATACCTTTCATCTTGAAATCAAAGATGGTCGTTTTTCTTCTAGCACTGACTTAAGCCACTCAAGCTGCTCACAGTAGATCTCCTTTGTTATCGTTTGGTTAGGGTTTTAAAAGTTCAAAGTGGACTAAACATTTCATATCCCATCAAATAGATAACAACACCTTACATGGGTGACGACCTTCTTTAGCTTGGGGTGCCCATGTTTCTCCTTTCCCTACTCACTGTCTTTGACACTTGACATTTTTATAGAGAACCTATTTCATGTTACCAGTCACTATTCGGTCCAAAAAGTGTTCTTTTGTGAGACATGACAGCAAAGAAGAGCATACTTTCACTCTCCGTCCACGATTAGACTCGAAAAGTTTGTTAGGAACATTTGACCTAATTTGATGACTTTTCCAATGGCATACAGGTATCAATGAATGGTTGAATGACCAAATCCAAGCTTCTCTGCTAGTTCCTCAACAGTTATGATAGGATTTTTTTTCACCAGTGTTTCCAGGACGACTTTCTCGATCTCTACAGATATTTTGGGACAAGGCTCATCTTTTAGGCTGTAGTTTCCCCCTTAGAATTTCTGGAACCACCATTGACACCGACTTACACTTATTGTCTGATCTCCATCCCTATGCTGCATTAATATTCCTCACACTTTCTGCTGCATTATTGCCTTTATTGAACTCATAAAGCAAAATATGCTGAATATATTCCTTTGTCACTTCCATTATAGCTTTGAAAAAATAACTATTAAAATCGAACTGCAGGCTTCAAAACTTGCACTAAGAATAAGGACAAGATAAAATTACTACTTGCTTCTATAGCAAGTTGATGCAGGTAGTTTATCCCATATCCCTCTGACTTTTAGTTCATGCAATTGAAAATAACCACATTATTTTGGGGAAGACCGAATATATGTGGAACCTTGAGGAAAATAAACTTGCAAACATGAAAATATACTAGCCCAGCAAAGACCTTAAAGATCCTAGCAATGCATTATACTTAAATACTATAGTAAATATAAACCTGTCTTTAAGTCTTGATACAAAATCAGCACCTCTTGGCACAATACCAATGATACACAGGCTAAAGTTTTGGATCTGTTAACATTGATCAACAAAAATAAATTAATTTTGCACAAAGCATTTTAAATAAAAATTTATAAAAATCACATCATAAAATATTAACTTTGTTAAAAACACCTCAAGTTCTATAATAACACTGTTTACATCAACTAATGTTTTTTTTTTCATTAGTTTTTTATTTTATTCTTTTATATTTTTAGTGTTCTTTTTTATGTTCTTCAGTATTTATTCTTCTGCCTACACACACACACACACACACACACACTCACACACACTATGGCAAATATAAACTTGTCTTTCAATCTTAATACAAGATCATACAAACACACACACACACATATAATGTACATATTTTTTCGCATTTCATATTTTATTAATTTTTTTCTGCATTAGTTATACTAAAGTGTGTGTATGTGAGTGAGTGCATGTGTGTAGAAAACTACCTCAACAAGTCTCATTCCAATCATATCACTTTATATTTCAATACATACTTCCTTACATACAATTTAAAGTGGCAACTTGGCAAAGTTGATAGAATGGTTTGAGATATCAGTTCAAGTATCTTTTTCTGCACACTGGGTTCAAATCCTACTAAGGTCAACAGGTCAACTTTGACTTTCAGCTTTGCTAGAATTGCTGAAATGAATACTACAAGGCATTCTACCTCTTGCTATCCCATTTCTAGCTGTTCAAAAACATTCATTACTAGAAAATATAATTTGAACTATTATAAATTTTATTCCATGTTTAGTAAGATGAAATGGATGCAATTCATTAAAGCCAAAAATAGGACGTAGAATTTGAATATCATGATGGTGAAATGTCAGGTAAGCTGAAAAATAGGTGGGCTTCGTTAAAAGTAGGTATGCTGAAATAAATGGTAAAGCTTGAAAAAAATCCAGAGGAGGAGGTGACTGTAGTAATACATATGTTAAAGAAGGAAATTTTAGCATTTAATTGAAGATGGTGGGGGTGGGGTGAAATTGGATAAATATACCGAGTAGCTGTTGAAATTGAGAAAATTATGATGGAAGTAAATTAAGTGGAAATTTTTAAAAAGATAATTTGTGTATTATTAAAAACAATGTAATTAAATGTCATCAATTTCTGTGTTTCTATGTGATGGAGAAGTATATAATATTCTGAAAATTTCTGTTAATAAAAATTATTTTGTCACTGGGTAGCAGAACAAACAATATAATAGAATATGATATTGGTAGATATCCCACACAAACATGCACAGTTATCAAGAAATGAATATATGCTTGATGAGCCACAGAGCAAGATAACTAATTGGTGGTGTGAGACATAACTGTTTGAATGCTTTGCAACCATATAATTTTAGATTCGATCCCATCAGGTACCTTTTCTTGGCTAACACCCCAAGATAACCAAAGCTCTGGGAGTGATTATTACTAGATGGAAACTAAAAGAATTTTGTCATATCTGTTTGTGTATGAGTGTTTGTATGTGAGTGCATTTTTGTGTGCTTACATTTGTACTTCTATGAAAATTCACTGACATACAAGTAGTGATATTGTTGCCATTTCCTTTGACAAAAAAAAAATCATCTGTTGGCTCATAGTTGGAAATGTTGAGTAAGAGAACTCTTACTTGTAAATCAGAAAACGTTAGCAATAGAGGGCTTTCCATTATAAAACAATGTCTCAGCATGGAAATACTGATGTGAAAATGAATGAATACTTAAAAATATTGGCTTTCACACATCATCAAAGATGACTTGGTATCAAGCTTGTACCACCATGTGTTGCTAATGACTTTACATGGATGTGCAATTACTAGCAGGCACATACACTCTTTCAGCCCACTCATCTTTGATCCAGTAGAATATCCTAGAGAGTAGAAGAGCTGATACTTTATTCATTGCTCCCAGAAAAGGGAAAGGCAAAGCTGACCTCAACGAAATTTCAACTAATGGCATAGACACTAAATATCACAACCAACACCCTAAGAACTGTACCAATTTATTAAATGCTTAATATATGCCTAGATATGTGTGTGTATATGTGAGCAAACAAAAGAAACTGTTTGAAAGTGTTTTTAAAAGGTTTACTCAGTCTCACATTACTCAATATTTCATAGATATAAATAGCCACCTAGCTGGACAGATATCTTGGCTTAAAGGGACAAGAAAGAAAAATGGCTTCTAAATGAGAATATTCAAGGGACTTCTATTGGTTAGTTCATGTCTTGTATGAAATTAGGTAAATCAGCAACAAAATATATAATTTTGTTTATGTTCTGTGTGGTTGAGGAGAAAGTCTAGTGGTGCCTGCTGATCTACAGCTTTCACAAACATAATGATATCAAAAAGAGGAAAGAAAGATTGGAATGGAATATGTGCCTATTGTTCCACATAATGGGATAACTGATTTGTTGATGCCATGTTGCAAATGAATGTTAGCAACATTACATAGTGTACCTGTGGAGTCCTGTTATTGGGCAAGGTGTTGTATATGATGTTTAATGTATATGTAACTGGGTGGTCATTGAAAGAGGAATAGTCTGATTTTGGGCCAGCTAGAGTTATTATGGTACTTCTGAGGTACTAATTAATGGCTGAAAGTTAATTAACAGGGAAATCTCTGTTAGCAACAATTTTTCTGTTGATGAATTCTGTAGACTGTTATAGTATATGCCATTCTCATAGAGGTAGAGTTTTCAATTATGGATTCCAGGTGAATAAGTAGGAGATCTCTCAATGTTGCTCCTCTTGATGTTGGGGGAGTTTTTTCTTTGGTTCTGGGGTCTTCAGAGGAAGCAGAGCAAAGAGGAGGAGTTTTCACTGTAAGTCATTGGTATAAAATTACAGCAATTAAAATATATGTTAAGACATATTTTATACAAATATAAACATATATGAATACAGGCTTATCTTTCACATACATGTATGTACATAACATATCAGAGATATGTTCATCTTAAATTTAAAGCAAAGCAATTATTTAAAATAAACTTAATTTTAATATTATTATTCAATTTTCTTTTGATTTCATTTCATTTTAAGTAAAATGTCATCAACTTACTGATTTTCTTTAACTTTTTTCTAGGTATTTGGCCACAACACATTTTGAACCGGCATCTGCTCGGCTGGCATTTCCTTGTTTTGATGAGCCGGACAAGAAAGCAAATTTCACACTGTTTATGGTGAGAGAACAACGTCACAAAACTCTGTTCAATATGCCTTTAAAGGCAACTACATCTTATATTCATGGACTTTTCTTGGATTCTTTTGGTACAACACCAAAAATGAGTACCTACCTAGTTTCATTTGTTGTTTCTGATTTTGCATCAGTCAGTGGAATAAGCAGAAGTGGAATTAAGGTAAATCATCAACATTATTTATTTTCGGCACAATTATCTCCCTATTTCTCTTTGTTGTAATTTATGTTTCTTACTTTTGTTTTGTATGTGTGTGTATAATACATTTGTTTCTATATATATTATAAATGCATATAGACATTCTTATATTTAACCTATATAGGTAGAATTTCTATAATATAAATAATAATAATAATATTATTAATAATTATAATAATAATAATAATAATAATAATAATAATAAGGAAATTATTGTATACAGTGCTCAGGTGCACCACAACTTGTCAAAAGTGCGTATAAAGAATATGCAGTAATGTACAAATGTCTGGGAAGCGAACAGTGTAAGAGTCAGATACATGCCTGCGTGTGTATAGAGGGGAGAAAATCAGGTGTAGTGTTGGTGAATCTCAGGAAGCATGGAAGTTTTGAAGGATGCAGTGCTCCGACAACTAACAACTGATGTCTGCAATTTGTTACATGCTTCAGCAACGCTTAGCTTGAAAAAATGTTTCCTAAAGTCATGGGGGCTGTGCTGCTTTCTGACTTTGTAAACATTTCCATGGGTGTTAGACGGGTGGAGTTTAAAAAGGTGCTCAGAGTTATTGTTAGTAAGATGGTTAATAATTTTATGGATGTCTGCCAAGTCAGCTGCCAGACATCGGAGTTTCAATGTATCCATGCCCAGGGAAATAAAGCATTCAGAATATGGCAAATGCCTGATGGAGGGTATTCTCTTGGCTGCACGTCGCTGAACGGTTTCCAGACGATTAATATCCTTGGCATGATAGGGGTTCCAGACCAGTGATGCAAATTCTAGGTGAGGCCACACCATAGCTATATAAAGCCTCAGATAGATAGCCGGAAAGCAGCTCACAAAGGATGCAACAGTTAATGAGATCACATGCAGAGTGTCAGAAATAGAAAACATGTGTGGCTGGTGCAAAGCAGTAGTTAGTAACAAGAATACATGAAAAATAAACTTTTACAGATACTCAGAAGACTCTCAAAAAGTAGTTGACAAATGAATGAAGTCCTTAGTGATATTTTTTCTGTACCAAATTACAGACACTTCCTTGCCACTTTCACCATCAGAAGTAAGCTGAACAAGTTATTGGCTCAGTGATTAGAACCAGTCATTAGCCCATAACAATAATTTTGTTGCTTACCTATTGCAATATAAAATAAATAATTTCTTGCACACTTCTCTTTGCTGAAGTGCATAGCTTAGTAGTTATGGTATTTGGCTTACAATCGTAAGGTCATGAATTCAATACCTGGCAGCATGTTGTGTCCTTGAGCAAGACACTTTATTTCACATTGCTCCATTTCACTCACCTGATAAAAATGAGTAGCACCTGTGTCATACTGAATCTCCTTGAGAAGTACATCAAGGGTACATGCGTCTGTGGGGTGCTCAGCCACTTGCATGTCAATTTTCCAAGCAAGCGGTTCCATTGTCCATTGATCAGATCAACTGGAACCCTCGTTGTTGTAATCAATGGAGAGCTATTTAAAAAAAAAAAAAATTATTTTGAATTCCCAAGTGGATACAATAGTAAGCCTCTCTTCATGGGTTGACAGCTTCAATTCACCTTGATACCAGATCACTTGGATCACAGGGTCTATGCTACTTGGAATATATAAATATCATATCCATCAATGATTTGGCAAATGATACAAAATGACAGGTACCAACCAACCTGGAAGCATAAATTTTGGGGAAGCTTAAGACAAATTTACTTAGCTATCTCTATTCCAGATCTGGATAAGATAATTCATTTTGGCAGTATTAAATTCTGTAGAAATATGTGACACCATTTCATTTCAAGTTCAGCTTAGCATGAACTCGGTGTTTATTTAGTAAATCAATGAACATTGTTTAATCAGCTAATAAATTTATTGTTCTATGAAGTAGTGAACATATTGTGTAATAAACCAATGGGGATATCATTTAATGAACTAGTAAGCATGTAGTTCAATGATATTGTTAAAAAAATTAGTAAAAATACTGTTTCATAAACAAGTAAACATAAGTTTTCTCTGATGTTTCCTCATCAGTCAGGTCTGTCGATGTGTTTTTATTAATTCTAGTTTTAACTCCTAATCATTGACTGATGGGTGGTTTGCATTTGGTCTTTCATGGGTGTGTATGTGTGCCTGTGCCCTTGTGTGACCATGTGTCATATGATATGTGACTACATACATTAGTTAGCAGGCATAGGAGTGTCTGTGTGGTGTGTGTGTGTGTGTGTGTGTGTGTGCATGCACATGTGCATTTATTTGATTCCAAGTCTAATGAATAGACACACACACTCCCTGGAAATGAAAAGAGAGAAATAAGGCGACTAATGAAAGACTGACAGACAGAAAGAGGGACAAACTGACAAGAAAGAGAGAGGTGTTAGAAAGAAATGGAGACAGGCAGGGTAAGAGAGAGAGAATGATGGAAAGAGATAGAGAAGAAGAATAGTGAAAGGGAGTGAGAGAGAGAGGGGTGAGAAAGAGAGAGACAGAGAGTGAGAAAGAGAGAGAGGGAGTGAGAAAGAGAGAGAGGGAGTGAGAAAGAGAGAGAGAGAGGAAGGGAGAAAATAACCAAAAATTTGGGATAATCAGCTTTCCATTGTTGTTTTGGTATAAATATAATACAAAACATCATTGACATGTTACCAAATTTTATGATTTTTCTGTGGTTTTCCTGTCTGTTAATTTTTCTTGCTACTGTTATTATTATGATCTAATTTCATTTTCTCATTATTTTCACACTAAAACATTAATAAATATACTGAGCAAAACAAACATAACTGGAACTACAGTGTCATTGTCAACAGTGATATAAGGTGATTTCACTACTCTAGTTTATTCTACATATTCTTCTGCTTGTTTAAATGTTTGTCTATGAAACCCAGTAGAAATATGATTACTCTGATATTTACTTGTCAAGTCTCTGATGTTTTTCCAGCTGACCAGTGACTGTGTCATGTTCTATATGTTTGCCCATCAAACAAGAACGTGTATTATACACATTCTAAGTATTTGAAGTTTAAAAAATGAAAATAAAAATCAGTGTAGCTGATATTATGTTCTCTGTATGGTTTATTTCTCACGTCACTGAATCAATATTATATACTGCCCGTTTGATATTGTTAGTCAATGATACATGCATACATACATATATACATACATACATACATTGTATATATATATATAGTTATATATGTGTATATATATAACTATATATATGTGTGTGTGGTGTGTGTGTGTGTGTGTGTGCTGCCCTTCCCATAATTCATAATCATACATACATGATGCTTTTATAAAGCCACTCTGGCTGGTATATTTAAAGGAAAGGGTGAAATTAGAGGTTAGTTGTGTTATCCTTTGACAACCAGTGCATTCTTGGAACAAGTAGCACAACATAGACAAGAATTTCATGACCAAATTTTAATCTGAAAATATTGGATACTGCCACTACAGTGCCTTGTACTTCTTACAGCCAGTTGGTCTCGTACTGTCTCCTCTCAGAAACACCCAGATCATACATCTGTTCTCTTCTTGTCTCCCAGTTCATGCCCTTGTCCCTTCGCCATTTTTACTCTGGATGCATCAATAACCATTAATCCGATCCTTCTTCCTCTGCCTGTCTTTTTTACTTTGTTCCATCAATACCCATGTTTGTCTTGCAATTGTTATGTTAGTGGTTTGGTCTGTAGGAAGAGATTATATCCTTGGTCTTTGAAGTTCCTCCAAGACCAGTGAGATGGATGATGTTGAAGTTGTTCAAAAAGAGCATCCAACATCACCCACATCCATTTCACCAATCTTGGTGTAACTCCAGGATGAAGGACACGCCTTCTTCCTCAACACCAAACCATTAAAAATTAAGGAAAAACTAATAGACTTTTTTTTTAGTTTTAATAATTCGATAAAAATAAAAATCCTAAACTTGAAAGTGTTAAATGAAGGTAGTGAAGAATGTGTCTTAGAATGCTAGTAATCACTTTCAAGGTTTTAGTCAATGGTATTAATTTACTACCAAGTAACTGGTACTTAATTTATCGACCCCAAAAGGATGAAAGGCAAAGTCAACCTTGGCGGAATCTGCCGCTATGTTCTGAGTTCAAATTCCGCCAAGGTCGACTTTGCCTTTCATCCTTTCGAGGTCGATAAATTAAGTACCAGTTACGCACTGGATTCGATGTAATCAACTTAATCCATTTGTCTGTCCTCGTTTGTCCCCTCTATGTTTAGCCCCTTGTGGGTAGTAAAGAAACAGGTATTAATTTACTACCAAGTATTTATTTTATTGATCCCATAATAGGAGTGAAGGACAAATCCCTGTTTAGGCAACAAGGTACACAACCTGATCTACAGTGTCTTCTGTATTCTTCAGCACACTTCTTCTGTGTCCTCAGCTCACTTCTCTACTGTTTGCTATACATTCTACATTATCTTTTATACTCTTATACAGTTACTTATATACACTTCTTCTACTGTCTTCTATACACCTCTACAATGAATGCTATGCACTTCTGTAGCATTTTCTATTCTCTACACTATGCCTTCTCTACAGTTCTACAATGTTTTTTAAACACCTCTACAATGGCATCTCTACACTTGTTTGGCTCACCAACTCTTTGGTGCCACCCTTCTAAATACAATAATACAAACTCACACATGTCCTTGAGTTCAGCTATTGCCTCTTACTTCTGCTACCATCTAATTACTTTTATAGAACTATTCTGGCCTGTGCAATATAACTTTGTATTATTTCTTTCATCTGTTACTCAGCTGATCACTGCAATATACTGTTCCTGGATCCATTAAGATGTTAGGACAAATGCTTGTATTTATATATGAAAAGGCATACCTATTGTAGTTATTGTATATAAAATAACAATATGCTACAATATTTCTTTATTGTATTGTATGCATGCACGCACACACATATTCACATGTTTTAAAATTTTATTTAACATATATTCTTGTCGTATTCATTCTCTTCATAATCCCTTGCATGTTACAATATATATATATATATATATATATATATATATATATATATATATATATATGTATATATATATATATATATATATATATATATATATATATATATATAAACACATACTTGCATAATTTTCTCTCTTAACACACGAAATACTTCATTGTATTTCAATAAAAGAGCATAAATTGAATGTGTGTGAGGAGATGGGGAAGAAGTGATGTTAGTGTCTATTCCTGTACTGCTCCATATAATTTAATTTTGGGAAATTTCTTTCATTCACTCACTATTACCAGAATTTATGTATTGATAGAAGTGTGTATGCAGAGTAATATATAATTGTTTAGATAGGTACATATGTGAATTTGTGAGAATATACATTTAGAGGGTGGCCCATAAGTAGGTTTACAGTTATCACGTAGGCACTTTAAATTTCTTTTGAAACATTTTATTACATTTAAATTTCTATCTTACAAACTGAAAAGGGAGCTTGACAAAATTAACTAAATAGCTTCATATTCTTTTATAATTAAGATCTAAACTGTTAACATATGAATGCAAAAGGGATAGTTGAATAACTGTAAACCTACTTTTGAGCCACCCTGTATATTTTGTTATTTATAATAATAAATATATATGTGAATATATACATGCACACACAAACGCACACACACAAGCATCTAAACAATATAGATGCATCTTTATGGAATTTGCTTGAGACTAAAGGATTCTGGGTTGTATCCTAAGATATAACATCTTGGCCAAATATCATTTTCCATAGCCTTTAGTCTTGTGAGTGGAATTAGGTAACTGAAAACCATGTAGAAACCTACCGAATGGATTGTACCTGTAATTTAAAAGGTGTAACCATGACACATTCTGTGTCACTTTGGTCCTGCTTGAAGATTTCATTAAGGGTACATATATCTATGATATACCCTGGGACTTTCACCTTTATTCAGGTGCAGGTAATTTTGTTGATTGTTGATTGATCAACTGAATCCTCATCATCGAACATCAAAAGTTTACAATTATATATGTGTGTGTGTGTGCATACATAAATACACATGTGTGTGTGTGTGTATATATATATATATATATATATATATATATATATATATATGTATATACATATATGTAACCTGTATAGTACCTGTATCAACAGAGCTAATTAAGCTGTGTCTCTGTAGATTGAAAAACTCATGAACAACCTTAATCAATTTTTTAATTAATCAATTATTGGATTCTCATCAGAAGTGTCTACATCAATTTGACTAATTCCTGAGAAAAAAGCAGCCTATCTGTTTATATACTCAACAATTACTCTAGATACAGAAAACGAATTACCAGTTTGCTTACTGTAAGTGTACACTCTCTCATACACACACACACATCTGTTACCTCTTACATCTTTATGGAATTAACTTCATCCTCTACTTCCTGATTCACAGTCCATATTCACTCTTACACTCACCTTAGTGTACCTTAAAAGTTTGCTCTGACACCTACCTTGTCATCATTATATTAGCTACTCTCACCCATCCTTATACAATACAGGGTAGTTGAGTGTCTCCTCCATAGCAAGATACCTGTCATTGTCCCGCTATCAAATTACCTGTTGATCTCACTTGTGCAGGTGAGAAGAAAAATGCTCCCAATACATAATGTCAAGTGATTGGTGTTAAGAAGGGCACCCAGACTTAGAAACCATGCTAAAGCTGATACTGTCCTGTGGCTCCTCAGATCCTGTCAAACTGTCTAATTCATGCCAATATGGAAATTTGAACCTTAAATGTTGATAATAGTGGTGATAGACATACATCATCATCATTTAACGTCCGTTTTCCATGCTAGCATGGGTTGGACGGTTCGACCGGGGTCTGGGAAGCCAGGAGGCTGCACCAGGCACCAGTCGGATCTGTCAGTGTTTCTACAGCTGGATGCCCTTCCTAATGCCAACCACTCTGTGAGTGTAGTGGGTGCCTTTTATGTGCCACCGGCACAGGGGCCAGAGGAGACTGGCAAACAGCCACGATCGGTTGGTGCTTTTACATGTCACCGACACGGACGTCAGTTAGGCAGTGCTGGCATCTGCCATGTTCGGACGGTGCTTTTCTTTTAATGTGTCACCGGCACAGGTGTCTTAACTACTATTTCCATTCAATTTTCATTTGATGTTGGTGTTAACGTACTTGACTCTATAGGTCTTCTCAAGAACAGCGGGTCACTCTACGATCCAAGGTTAGCACAGTAGGCCATCCTGCGAGCCATGAACTCACTTCATTCGTCAGGTCTTCGAAGTCACAGCATATCTCCAGAGGATTCGGTCTTTCGTCATAGCCTCTGTGAGGTTCAACGTATGAAGGTCATGCTTGACCACTTTGTCCCATGTCTTCCTGGGCCTACCTCTACCCCGGATTCCTTCAACAGTTTGGGAGTGGCACTTCTTCACACATCTCTCCTCATCCATTCGTAGTACATGACCATACCAATGCAAACATTTCTCCTGCATGCTGCATCCGATGCTTCTTCTGCCCAACATTTCTCTCAGGGCGGTTACACTCTGTCATGCATGGACACTGACATTACACATCCAGCGATCATGCTAGCTTCATTTCATTCAAGCCTACGCATGTCCTCCGCAGTCACAGCCCATGTTTCACTGCCGTGAAGCATGGCAGTTCACACACATATGTTGTACAACCTACCTTTCATTCTGAGCGAGAGACCCTTTGTCACCAGTAGAGGGAGAAGCTTCCTAAACTTTGCTCTGGCTATTCTTATTCTAGTGGCAACACTCACTGAGCAACCACCCCCGCTACTAACTTGGTCACCTAGGTAGCAGAAACTATCAACTACTTCTAGTTTCTCCCGCAGGAGTGTAATGGAATCTGTTTTCTGAGTATCAATGGTGTCTATTGCCCCTGTGCCCCTGTGTCTATTGCCACACATGAAAGCTATCTTCCCGGTTAATTTTCCTTTGATATTGCTGCACCTCTCATGTGTCTATACATGCACACACATTTATATCTACACACACACACACATGCATTTTCCTTTCCTATTCATTTTCTGTATGTCTACTTCATTCTTTCATAATTTGACAAAACTGTTATTTTAGGCATTGTTTTACTGCCAGATTTCTTCCTTAACCTTTATTTGTTTTGCAGTAAGTGATCTCTTATTCCTTATGGCTTCAAAAAGGCAAATTACTGTTTGATTTGATGATAGGAGAAACGATATCACCTACTGCACTTTTACGCATTTGATCACAGATGTAAAGAACCACATTCATGCACACATATAGCTATGCACTATACACACACATGCATGCACACGTGCACACACACATACACACACATGTAGATATGTATATATACATACATATAGATATATATCTGACAGTTATCTTTTAGTTTCCACCTACCAAATCCACTCATAAGGCTTTGATTGGCCTTGAGGCTAGAGTGTAAGAAACTTGCTCAAGGTTCTACACATTGGGTCTCAGCACAAAACCATATGGTTGAGAAGTGAACTTCTTCACCACACTGCCCTGAAATATATTTCATCTTTAGCAATAACTTATACTTTGATCAACTGACATTTAGGCAATCTACATTAATATATGGAACCTGATAGACTGAAAGCAAGGTCAAAATAAATCTTGAACTTTTTAATGTTCAAAATTTACCTTCATTTAGCTAGCATTCAATTCCTTATAAAGTAAAAATATTTATAATTTTGGAAGAGTAAGCATATTAGAGGAAAATTTTCACAATATACAGCTTTCTGACCTCATAATTGTAAATACATGTTGAATTAGAGTAAATAGTTTTGAGAACTGTACAAGTAATTAGTATCTATTTTCTCTATAAATGAACTGCATATTGATGCTATCAATATTTTAACAGATTTAAACACCTAAAACTGAAAATGTTCTCATTGTTAGAACTTCAACTCAACTGACCCAGTATTAATAAACATATGCTGGCACAGCTATAAAACATCTGCAATTTCTCAAACTGTCACATTTCGTGTTAGAAATGAAATTGAATCTGAAGGAATAAATGAAATATTTAAGAACATAGATATAATTTCTGCGTATTAGATATGCAGAAATTGAAATAGTTCAGTTAAGAAAGGACACTGTCCCAAAGCATATCTGTGAAATAAGCTAAAGAAAATTAAGTTAGCTATGAGCTTCATTCAAAAGATAATTCCTCAAGTAGAGTTAGTTGTCTTTCATAGCAATTTAAAGAAGAACAAGGGAATGATGCTTTCGTGATAAAACATTATAATTGCTAAACTATATAAGTTGAGAATTAAATGTGTCAGAAAAATATCCACTCATATGAGGTGATATCAAAAAGTTCCAAGACTAGTTGTGTTTAATAACTTATTTATCTAATTTTTAACATCATCTCCTTCAAAATAGTCACTTTGCACAGTAATTCATCAGTCCCAGTGTTCCTGCCACTTTTGAAATCCAGCCTAGAAGTCGTTTTCTTTAAGTGAGTTGAGGACCATCTGTGGTTCACTTTTGATCTCATCAATGGTGTTAAAACGGCAACCTTTGAGCTACATTTTCATCTTGGGTAAGAGATGAAAATCTGCCAGTGCTGAATCTGGTGAATAGAGTGAATGTGAAAGTGATACCATATTGTTTTGGCAAAGAAACTCACGAGTGAGGAGAGCTCAGTGACAGAGAGCATTGTCGATGTGAAGAATCCATTTCTTCACACTCCACAGATCTGGTTACCTTCACTGAATGTTATCCCTGAAATGCTTCAAAACATTGCAATAGAACTCTCGATTGACAATGTGCATGCTCTTGATTAAGCTGTGGCTCGAAACATTGTGTACAACCCAATGCCTCATCACTATAAGCTTTCTGAAGAATGCTCAATGTCTCTGTAGCAGACTTCCTGAGTTTAATGAAAAATTTCACATTGGTTCTTTGTTTCATCTTCCTGTCCATGAGAAAAATCACAGACTACAGCAGCATACATGTAATCATAAACACACAAATTTCATAACTTGCAAAGTAAACACAGTAATGTCGCTTGGCACACTGCCTTATGAAGGTCACTGCTGGCTCTTACTGCACATGCAGCTATGTGCTGCCATCTGTTGGCATGCTACAGAACTAGATCGGGAATTTTTCAATACCACCTCACTCATAGATAACATAGTTGTGATGATTATTTTCAAAGAATATATTAAAAGAACTTTTCCTTGAGAGTACAGTTATGGAACTCTATCTAGGCTAGAGAGAGAGAGATAGAGTGCTTCTATTTTCTGATCCAATAGGTGATTTTAAGATTTTTATGTATAGAGTGACTTTGAGATGAGATGTCGATTATCCTCTGAATAGAACGTTAAAGAGAAATGAAGATCAGTTATATTTAAATGAGTTTGTGTTAGAATAATGTGAATGGTTATGTGCCAAAAAATCTGAATTAAGTCTTGAAGAAAATAAATCAATAGAATATGAGGAAGAGATCCCCATTGAAAGATGCTACAATGGAAAGTTCCATTCCAAGAGAAGAGGTCTTTTGGTAAAAGGCTTTCTTTGACCATTTCTTGTAAGAGGACCACCTAGTGAAGTTCTCTTCTCTCTCTAAAGTTTTCAAGAATGACAGATTACTGGTGCAGGACACTTGAAAAGTAAGTATGGTACTATAAACCCAACTATAGAAATGTCTCTGAGGAGAGAGATACTCAAGCTGATAAATGATGTGATCGTTAATGATTGTTGACTGACTCAATCACTTTTTTTCCATGAAGGAAATGAAATCAATCGAATGGTGTTACGGTTATTACCAATTTTGGGATAGGAACATCACATATCTCCATAGAATGGGATAGGCTCCTGCACAGAGAAAAAGATAACAGAACTTGCAGAAAATAAAACTGAACCAGGAGCACACTAAGTTGAGAAACTAACAACAGAAACCACCTCCATAGAGAGGTGGTTTTTGATGTTAAAGTTATATTTTTCACTATACTTTTTCATATATTCTTTTCAAAGAGTACAATCTTCTGTCGCAATTTGTTCATTTTCTTACTAAGCAAGTAAATGAATTATATTTCACATATATTTATTTTTACAAATGCTAAGGAGGTTTACTGGAGCAGCCTTCCTTGCAATTATATAAATGTAGATATACAATACTTTACATGACAGCTACAGGATGTGTATATAATGTATTTAATATGGTAATGGTATAATATGAGCAAAATATAGTAGGTATGACATGTGTATAGTACACTTTATATAGAAGTTAATATGTATCAACATAATAGACCATACAGTAGTAAAAATGTCTGAATATCAATAGTAATAACATGCGTATTGCAGATTCTTTAGTAGATATATTTCTGCATTTGATAGTTTATTAAGTAGTAGAGGCATATGCAGGTGTGTGTGTGTGTGTGTGTGTGCATGCGTGTAATCTGTTTAGATATAGTTAGACCAAATAACAATCAATTGCAGACAGATTGAATCATAAAACTCTCTCCTACCCTCATCTGTTTCCAAAACTCTAACAGGAACCAATTGTGACTCCCCAGTGAACACTCTTCTGATAGAGTAGATGTGTGTGTATGAGTGTATGAGTACATGTGTGTGCATCATAAATATATATATATGTGTGTGTGTGATTATGAAGATATGTATATACACTAGTATATCATCTCTAAGCATAGGCTCTACATATTTACACAACATACACATAGATACGTATATTTGTATTTGTGTGTTCTGTTGTAATATATTTAAATGTTTAGTCATGTCCACACATGCACCCACTCTCTCTTGCTTCTCTTTTTACCTCATTACTTCTCTCTATGTTTCTCTATCCACTTGCTTTCTTTATTTAATATAATCTTTCATAATTTATTTAACTCCAAGAAATGTTTTCATTTTGAAATTCAATTCCCGTAATCAGTTTAAAAATATATTTAGTTTCATATTTCTTTATATAATGTTTGCTGTTTAATCCCTGCTTACACATGCATATACCCATATATACACATCAGTGTACATACATACATCATACATTTATATATATATGTATGTATGTATGTATGTATGTATGTATGTATGTATGTATGTATGTATGTATGTACATACGTACATACGTACACATGATTTAGCCTGAAAGATTATAATGATTATAGACAATCGTAATGATGTATCTAATGTTCACTACTGTGACAATAATGATGATATACCATATAAAAGTGGATAATTGTGTGAGGGATGTGTGTGTGTGTGTTTAAGTGCATACGAGTGTGTTCAGAATATGAAAAGGAGAATAGAGGATAGAGAAAGTGAAATGTAAGTGGCAGCTGAAGAACAAGAAGGATAAATGTAATTAAAAGGAGAGTCCAGTATTAATGGAACATATAAGTATTATGATGTGGAAGAGAGAGGGTGATATAAGTCCTGCACAGAGGGAGAGAGAAGAAGGCAATATCATATAACCAAATGGTAAGAACAGCTGATAACTTTGTATGACCAGCACACAAAAGAAAGTACAATGTTTGTCTACTATTTGTGTTTTTATGGTATGTCAGGGTGGCAATTTTAGTTTGATGTTGGTTATATCTTTCATCATTTACTTGTTTCAGTTATGAGACTGTGGCCATGTTGGGGCACCACCTTGAATTTTTAGTTGCATGAATTGAGCCCAGTGCATATTTTTTAAGCCTGGTACTTATCCTGTCCATCCCTTTTGCTAAACCACTAAGTTATAGGGACACAAACACACAAACACTGGTTTTCAAGTGGTGGTGGGGTGAGGAGACAAACACACAAAGGCATATATATATATATATATATATATATATATATACTTATATACATATGATGGGCTTCTTTCAGTTTCCAGCTACCAAATCCACTCATAAGAATTTGGTTAGCTGGAGGCTACTAGTAAAAGACACTCTTCCAAGGTGCCATACAGTGGGACTGAACCAAGAACCATGTGGTTGAGAAGCAAGTTTCTTACCACACAGCCAAGTATTGCAACACTTCCATACTATGGAGAATGTCTGTATTGTTGTCTATCTTTCTTTTGTTTCAGTGATTAGATTGGGGCCATGCAGAGGCACCCCCTTGATGGGTTTAGTTGAACAAATTGATCCCAACTATTTTTGTTCTAAGCCTCATACTATTCTATTGGTCTCCTTTTACTAGACCACTAAATTATGGGAATGTAAACAAACCAACACTGCTTATTGAGTAGTGGTAGGAGAAGCTGTGGTAAGGGACAAGCACAAAGATACACACACATCTATATGATGGGATTCTTTCAGCTTCTGTTAACCTAATCTACTCATAAGGCTTTGGTTGGCCTGAGGCAATAGTGGATGACATTTACTCAAGGAACCATGCAGTGGGACTGAACCCAGAGCTATGTGGTTGATAAGCAAATTTCTTACCCCAAAGCCATGCCTCCACCTTTATAGAAAAGTATTGGAAATGATGGAGTAGACAATTGTTGTCTGTTATTGATAGGTCCATTTAATAATTTTATGCCAAATTTGTATTGCTTTGTGCAAAACAAATATTATGAAAATAACCTTAGAAAACAAGTAAACCAGGAGCCCTTTACAAGTTTCAGGATATGATCACTATACATATCTATTGCACTACACTCTCATAAATCATATATACATGCATACATGTGACTGTGTAGGTGAAGGAGTAGCTTGCTTACCAACCACATGGTTCCGGGTTCATTCCCACTGCATGGAACCTTGGGCAAGTGTCTTCTACTATAGCCTCGGGCCGACCAAAGCCTTGTGAGTGGATTTGGTAGTCGGAAACTGAAAGAAGCCCATCGTATATATGTATATATATATGTACATGTATGTGTGTGTATATGTTTGTGTGTCTGTGTTTGTCCCACTAACATCGCTTGACAACCAATGCTGGTGTGTTTACATCCCTGTAACTTAGCGGTTCAGCAAAAGAGATGATAGAATAAGTACTAGGCTTACAAAGAATAAAACCTGGGCATGATTTGCTCCACTAAAGGCAGTGCTCCAGCATAGCCACAGTCAAATGACTGAAACAAGTAAAAGAGTAGATGTATAAATATGCATAAATGCATTCATGCATGCACACAGAATACATTTATACACACATGCATGCACTTTTATATATATGTATATATATATATATTTTTTTTTTGAGTCACATATCAGTATTTGAAGATAGCTATTAGTTACTTACAGCTTCATGTGTTTGAGCTTTTGAAAAAATTTATTTTCAAATTTCTGAATGTTTTTAACAACCTACATGCACACATTCATGCACACACAGTCCTAACACACATGCATGCATATTGCACATCACCCTCTCTAAACATAAATATACAATCAACACCCATAAATCAACAATAAATTTTAATGTCAAATCATTTTCCATGTAGACCCCCCCCCTCCCAAACAAATATACATACATACATAGCAACAAAGCTACACAGGAAAACCTAGACTTCCTTTGCATGGTTTGGAAATACAGTAATATTTATCTGTTGATAGCTGCATCCAAAGTTCAAAATGTTACTGACATTGGAATAACATTCATATCCCTGGGTCAGTTCAGCTGCTACACAAATATATGAGAAGTATCTAAAAAGAGATTTACTAACATTGTATAACAATTCCTTATCAGATCAATTGTTTATTATCTATAAATACTATAGTGGTTTCTGCTACACTGTAGTAAATAACAAACTGTGTACTATTTATGTCAAAGTCCTTCATTTGCTTCTCTTGTACTATATCTCAATCATCCAAAATCCTGACAACACAGTCCTCCCTCTCTCTCCCCTCTATTCCATCTCAATACCCCATCTCTCTCTCTCTCTTTCTTCATCTTTCCAGCTCCATGTCCATTTTTAATTCATCCCCAAATCTATTCCACTTTAAGCTCAATATCAACTTTTCTACTCTAGGTACAAGGCCCAAAATTTTGGTGAAGGGTCCAGTTGATTAGATCAGTACTTAATTTATCGACCCTGAAAGGATGAAAGGCAAAGTTGACCTTGGCGGAATTTGAACTCAGAACGTAAAGACAGACAAAATACCACTATGCATTTCGCCCTGTGGGCTAGCATTTCTGCCAGCTTGCCACCTTAAGCTCAATATCAATTGCATCAACATTAGCATTCATGAGTTAATGGGAGTGCTTATTTGCAATCATTTAATTTACTAGAAATAGCAGCCAAATATGCCATAGTATAAAATAAAATTAAATGGTTATGGCTGGAACATAGTTCAGTTCAATCAACACAACTCTGAAGTGAACCAATAACATAAACAAACATATCTCTCTAAAAATGCCTTTGAATGTTACAGACTCTGCCCATCTCTTCTAAACAAAAAGTAATAAATTGGATAATATCACACACACTCGTGCGCATGCACACACACACACACACACCTTAATAATATTTTGACATTCCATCATGACTAAACATATTGTTTCACTCTAAGTATTCAGTTCTCAGCATTTGTTTTAATACTTGCTTCGTTTTGCCACTTACGTTTCTTTGTTTTCAATATTATTATTTCTTTATTAAGAGATTCCTTCTTTCCTCCACTTCTTACCAATAATGTTTCTACAGACAAGAAGCTGTGATAGTTTTATAAGGAGAAAGCTTCCTCCATCTAACTCTATACTACCCACTTAAGGTAAACATTCTCCAAAGCTGTCCTATTTCACTTGACCAAGCTCGGAAAGATAGATGCCAACTACAAAAGTAGCTCCTGTAACATCAAACCAGAAGGGCCGTCAGCCCTGATTATGTCCCACCATCCAATTACCTTTAAAAAATTATAACACAGAGCTGGCCCTTTTCCTCACCAAACTCTTTGATTTCTGCCTCTCTTTAGGGATATATTCTGGTCCTCAAAAATACTACAGTGTATCCATTCCCAATAAGGAGCAACCACTTTGACTCTGAGTAATATCAAAGATAATGGAGAGAGAGCCATTAACAAGAAGCTTGTCCATTGCCTTCAACTTTTCACCATTCTTAATGACCAACAATATGGATTTTTATCAAGTCAGATCTGTTGAAAACCTATTCTCCTATGCCACTAGGCCCTTGCCTTAGTGAATTGTAGTGAGGCGATTACTGTTACCTTTCACATCATTTAAGTTTTCATCTACATCTTGCATGCAAATGTCCTTTCAGAACTACTCACATACAGATTTTATCCATCTCTTGTCTCTTTCACTTGTAACTTCTTGTTATGTTACACCACTGCAGCATGTACAGATAGAAGTTTTCTCTGACCCAGGCTCTGTCATTTCTGTTATGACCATGGTTTAGTTTTATCCCCTGTATTCTTTCTACCACATATTATCGACCTATTTGTTAGCATCTTGAACAAAGCTCACTATCATGCAGATGGCTCTATTATTCATTCCCCCCAAACTATATGTATCGTGCATCATTTGACATGCAACCAAGACATCTCACACCAGAGCATTCACTGATCTCATAAACAAAGACCTTTGTGAAAGGTTGCAATGGAGTCATGCCAATCTATTTTATTTTTGTCAACGGAACAAAAACACACTCAAAAAGCATATCATGGAAACACTATCCTATCCATAACATAAAAATCATGCAACTAGAATCCTGAAGGTTGCAACAAATGCAAGTATCACCATACCTGAGGATCTCTCCAGACAAGCACACATCTTCAACAAATAAAAATTGCATCATAAGCTCTGGCCTTCATCTTCAAAGCCAGAAAATACTTCATCTTTCAACATTATTCACAATCTACATAGCCCCAGTGAGACACAATTGTGTAGTGCTCACATGTGTGGAACAATACTGCTGTTTTGTGCATATACAGACATCCTTGACTGATTATAAAGAAATCTCAATTTAGTAATTGAAATGAAATTACTCATTTTCACAAACTAATCTCTGTATACAGTTCTATATGGGTATATGGCATAGTGGTTAAGAGCGCAAGCTTCTAACCCCAAGATTCCGAGTTCAATTCCAGGCAGTGACCTGAATAATAATGATAATAACAACAACAACAACAACATCGAAAAGATACCTTAGGAATGAGAACCCAGGTTGGAAATGTCCCCAAGACACCTTATGAAGGCTGGAGGGTGTATCAGCTGAAACGTTGTGTTAACAATGAACAAGATGAGGACAAAATCCGTCAAAATGTAAATAATGTAAATAATGTAATCTCTGACTTATGAAATGTTGCACCGTCTTCTTGGTGAGTTACACCTTTGTCCCCTATTATTGCAATAACCCAAGGTACTACTTTATTCTTTAATATGTCCAAATAAATATGCTGGGTGATTTTTACACCCTCTTCAATGAAGATTAGAGGGATTTACATGTCATTTGAGGTCACACCTGCCCACACCATTATGGATTCAGGTTTCTGTGACCAAAAGGATAATCTTTGTTTGACAGGAAGTTCCTCTTTATTTACTCCATATATATGATCATTTTGTGGATTGTGGCACACTTGTACACCAAGCGAGTTTTCTGATACTTCTTTTTGTGTTATGCCTGATCTTTTCTTTGGTGATTTTAGTGAGTTTTTGCATTCTCACTGGTCAAGATGGAGTAGTTCTCACACTTGGTAAGCGAGAACCAGTCTCTTTTATTTGTTTGACTACTTTGTAGATTCCTGATCTGCTGACAGTGGGTTTCTAAATCTTGAAAATCTTGCTAGGGGTTTCCCATTCCTGAATAAACCTTCAATTGCTTTACTTATTCCACTCATACTAGCTTAAATACTAGCTTCAAGTATATTAAATTTCAAGTATAAATTAGCTTCAATACTACCTTCAATGTTGAGAGTATTAAATTTCTGAAATAAGAAAAGAAATGTTAATTAAATTTATGTAAAGTAAATGTGTACACTTGGGTTGAATGCCTTGTGTAAAGAGGAAATCTTCTTGCCCACCTAACCCCCATTTCTCTTCTCTGTCAGTGTGCTCTTTTAAGAATCTGTTTCCCCCACCCACCACCACCACCACCACCTCATTCATGCAAAGAAGATGTTTATCATCTTCATCCTCATCATCTTTTAATGTCTATTTTCCTTCCTGACTTATGATGAGCAGTTTGACAAGAACTGGTAAACCAGAAGATTGAACTAAGACCTGCAGGTAGTCTCTCAGATCAAATCTTGCTGAGATAAACTTTATCTTTCATTCTACTAAGTTTGATTTTTAAAATGATACCAGTTGAGTATTGGGATAGTTTTAAGTAATGTGTCTTTCCCCAAAATTTCTGGCTTTGTCTTATTGTTTGAAATTAATACTATTTAGCAAATTTTCAATACTTGTTGGTTTAGTAGAGCAGAGAAACTTTGTATCAGTGCTGCACATGAAGGGATGAATGGATAGATAAGTTACTAGAGTACTAAATGAACTAACTGATTTAGTCTTATAACAAGCAATGCATTCTGCCACAGTATTTAGAGGCTTCATTGGATAACCAACAGTTTAAGAGTTATCCTATGTTGGTTAATTCTCTGTAGGCTTTTTGTTATGTCTGATAGAAAAATTCTTTATTCCACAATGTCTCATCTCACTTAGTTGTCAGTAATAGTTACCAGAGCAGTCAGGAATGTTACTTGTGACAAATCAAAAGTCTACATTGTCTCATCTCACCTGGGTAACAGTAATAAGTACCAGATCATCAGGGAATGTTACTTGTGATAGATCAACAGTCTACATTGTCTCACTTCATTTAGTTTGGGGAAACATGTATGAGATTATCTCAGAATGACAGTTTTGGTATTCTGTCTCCATATACATGGAGCATTAATTATTATTAATCTAAACTTTTAAAAATATCAAATTAGAATCAAGATAGTAAAAAAAAAATTCTTCTTAGAAAATGTATGTATTGGTGTGTGTGTGGGGGGGGGGGTAAAACAAAAAGGACAAAGAAAGAATGATAGAAAGGAAATGAAATGAAATGGGAGATGAGAAATTAGGAAAATAAAAGAAAATTGGAGGAAAGAGAGAGAAACCAAAGAAGGAGGAGAGAGAGGGGGGAGAAATTGAAGGAGAGAAAGGGTAGAGAAAGAAGCTGAAGAAATGAGAGAAAGTAAGAAAGGAAGGAGAGAAGGGCAGAGAGTGAAGCAAAAATAAACCATCCATTTAAAGTTAAATGAGTTAGGAATTTGTAAATATTTATTAAACATTTAATTGCACATACTCAAACACATGCACACCAGCTAACACCATTCTCAAGATAAAGACACATACACGAGCTAATGCATCCTCACACACACATACACACACATGTGTGTGTGAGTAGAGAGACAGTTGTGTATGCGTATGTACATTGATGCACATGTAAAGAAAGTTATTGAAATTTATAAAGCTGCATCACAACCACCACAACAGAGACAAATTGATAATTGTAAAGCATACATACACACGCATTGCTACATTTACACACACGCACATATATTCACATGGATGCTCATATTGCATTCACACACTCACACTCGCATGCACACACTTGTACACACACACACACACATACACACAATCTCTCTTTCTCTTTCAAACAAACATGCATGGTTATAACCAAATTTAAATATTGAAATTAAAATAATTTAATTACATAAACACAGACAGAAAGATACTAAAATCAACAAATTAAAACACAAACACACCTCCATCCATACATACACATGCCTATTCATATGCACACATCCATATGCATAGATATACATACATGCACATTTACATATACATACATATGTCACTCTAGCATTATAATGACATTAATATATGCAATAATCATGCCAATTCTAAGATACTTATAGCATTTATCCTCAGTGATAAGGAAGATAGGCTATTGATACCCATATTTCTTTAGATAAATATACACTAAAAAGTACCTTCTCTAGGAAACATATAGAGATAAAGATATATTAGAAGAAAGAAAAGGTAAAAAAAAGCTACAATTCAATGTATGCTGTTGTTTTTACTTCAGTTCTAGTACTCCTTTTCTTTTTTTCTCACCCTTTTCAAGCCTAGCCAGGCTCATGAGCCTGGTTTCTCAGTTTCTGTGGCATATGTACTCCCCCTAGCTGGACGGGACGCCAGTCCATCGCAGTGTTACTCAAGAAAAATAAAGAGAGAGTGAGAGAAAGTTGTCGCAAAAGAGTACAACAGGGGGCGCCACCATCCACTTCTGGAGCCATGTGGAGCTTTTAGGTGTTTTCGCTCAATAAACACACACAATGCCTTGTTTGGGAATTGAAACTGCGATCCTCTGACTGCGCATCCGCTACCCTAACCACTGGACCATTGCGCCTCTACCTCTAGTACTCCTACTCTGATATAATAGTCCTATGTTAGTAGATGTTCCTACTGATGTGTATAGCACTTTGCTATTCAATGTATTGTTCATTTCTTAAGACAATGGGGCTTAATTTGTAAGCAATTTAGTCACTATAGCTAACTCATAGGAGCAACAACTTACAATAGCTAGTACATACCCACAAGCAATGACACAAATACACTCCCCCCCACACACACACACACCATGAGAAAATAAATAACTATAAAAGAGAGTCAAATATATCAAAATATTGTATTTATGATTAGAAATAAATTTCATAATTCTATAAAAAATATTAGCCAGAACTAAACAACTTTATTTGCCCCACCTTATTACGACAGAATGGTTTACTGTGTAAGTGACTTACTTTTGTTCCATTACTGTTATTTGATAAGTTTATGCATCCAGCAGAAAAAAGGATAAAATATTGGGAACATTTACTCTAGCATAAAGTTTCTTGAAGTGGGGTGAGGGCAGAAAGTTTTATAAGGATACTGGGGGCAAAGAGGTTGGAAGGGGTACAACAGATACACCTGTACAGGCTTTTTAGTCTTTGTCGCCTACTTGGGTATGAATTTTTAAAAATATAAGCTGCATGTTAGCCACAATCACAGCAGCAGCAATAACAATAGCATCAACAACATCAACAATAATAATAGGCTTTGAGATATGAATGTGTAAATTAATAAACTGAAAATATATCACCTTTGCATATAAATTATAAACAATAAACAAAATTATCTTTTAAAAGACACTATGAAAAATTGTGCATTTTTCCGTACATGCTATAAAGGTAGCTATCACCCTTGTAACATTAGACAACGTGGAATGACATAAATAACAGTAAAAGAAAGACAATTTACAAGCAATCAAAAATAATGGAAAATCTCTGAACTTTACTAAAGAAGTACCACAAAGGTCTAACTAGCAAGGGAATCAACTACATAAGTCACTTCAAATACAAAATAAGCATTTTGTTTTATGGTTTACTGAAAATACACAAATGCATGTCTATAAGTGAGGCTTGTGAATCCTTGACAAACAAATATATGTTACTAGTGGCTCCAGATGATTTAAAGCTACGACCAGTCATAGCCAGCCCTGCATGTAAAACAGTTTAGAACTAGGAACTCATTGAGGGTTCCTTGGAAAATAACTTTGAACTGAAGATACTAATGTATTACAAACTAAATTCTTTCATTCATTCTGTTATGTGATTCAGTCATTGTACCTGCAGCCATGATGGAATACTACCTTAAAATGTTTAGTTGAAATAACTCAATCTCAGTACTAATTTCAAAGTCTGGTACTTATTACATCAGTTTTTTTTTCTTAACCAATAAGTTATGGGAATGTAAACAAACCAACACCAGTAGTTAAGCAGTGGAGTTGGTCAAACTAAAATATGCAAAATCACACACACACGCACACATGCAAATACACATATGTACATATGTATATACTATGTAATAAAAGAAATGGGATATTAATGTCAGAATTCTAATTTCTATCCAGAAGGCCAAACGTAAGAGCCTCATAGTCTTCATGTGTCCCACCTCTACTCTGCATGTTTCAAATGGTATGGATGTTAACAGGGTTTGCTTTCTACTCTGCTTAGTCTTCTTCAGATTTTAGTAATGTCCACCAGGATGGGCATCCATCTGTAAAAGTAATTGATGCCATAATATGCAAATATGGAAATTATTAAAACCCATCCTACTGATGCTATCATGGGAAGAGAGATATAAAAGAGTGAATAAAAATTAATCTAAATATTCCAATCTAGATTAGAAATAAATTTCATGTAAAATTAGTAAAAATAAAAGAAAATGATAAAATGTAGTAAAAAATATTTCAAGTAAAAAGTAGGAAAAAAATGAATATTTCTTCTTTTCAAATATTTTAAGTCGCAATTGGTTTTTTAATAAGAAGCAGTGAGTTACTGGTGACTGGAGGTGCAAATATTTCCAGATATTGCAATTATTTAAAGTCAACATAGCAATTATTGCAAAGCTTGCAGCTGAGGCTATGTGGAATTAAATTTGACCCTCTGAACAAATATTTTCTACTACATCAGATTGTTTGTCAAAGTGAAGGACTAACCATGGTTATACAAGTATATTGATTTAACAGAAAAGAAAAAAAAAATTGAGATCAAACACACACATACATGTACATATATACACCAAGCCATTCACATATACACACATGAACATTAAAATATATATATATTCACATAAAAGAAAATTTAGTTCAAATCATTTGAATATAAATTCTGTTTATATTGTTTGCACCATCTTCATTGATACCACTATTATTGTGATGAGTATGCTTTGGTGTTATGATGACAGTGTTATAACAACTTCATCAAAGCATAATCATCATAACACCATCATCACAGTATTATCATCATCACCATAAAATATTTGTCTTATTATCAACATAATAAACTCATCATAACAACATTATATTGTCTTAAGAACTTCATAACATTCTCATCATACGCCATCATTATAGCAATATCAAAACAATTATCATCAGGATTTGCTATGTCTTGGTATATAATGGTAAAAAACTATTTTTAATTGGTCACTTTTTGTCATAAGTCAATTCCCTGCTCAGAAAACCATTCACTTTTATTAATTCATCAAATCAAGTGGTGTCTGAGAAGTTTTATTTTCCATTAGCTTAATGAGTTATGCTTTGATTTTGGTATGGGTTGTTAGAAAAGTAAAGTTGAGATACTGTTATGCTACCCCTGGTGTTATCTGTTCTATTTGAAAAACAAGGACATGTTGAGTCTCAACCAATGATGATTTGTAAGAGTATCAAAGTGTAGTAGTTGAGAGCTACGGTGTGTAACCTAGATGCCTACACATGTGAATACTGTTGGAAAATGATAATAGTCATGATTCTGAAAGAAACTTTAAAACACCTTAAAAGGCAACTGTTTCATAAAACGGTTTTCGATTAGTCTACAAATTTCATATATGGTACCCATATAGTGGAAAGATGATAGTGTTTGTCTGTCTGTCTCTGTCTCTCTCTCTATTTGTCTCTTTCTCCCCCACCCCCACTTTATCTCAGTGTAATTAAGATCAGTATTGTTTCTATAGAATTAGTAATGGCACTAGTAATGACCATGCTCGAATGGTGCTTTTTACATGCCACCTGCATGGGAGCCAGTCAGGCAGCACTGGTAGTGACCATGCTCAGATAGTGCTTTTTGCATGCCACCAGCCTGAGTACCAGTCAGGCGGTACTGGCATTGGCCACAACAATGACTTCACTTGACTCAACAGATCTTCAAGAGTGCAGTTTATTGCCCAATGATTGAAGTGTACTCTTAAATGGGCCACTTATGCTACACTAGCATAGGCTATGGTTACAGTCTCACTTGGCTTGTCAGGTCTTCTCAAGCACAGCATATCTCTAAGGGTCTCAGTCGCTCGTCATCACCTCTGTGAGGCCCAAAATTTGATGGTCGTGCTTCACCACCTCATGCAGGTCTGTCTGGGTCTACCTTTTCTTCAGGTTCCCTCTACTGCTAGGGTGTGACACTTTTTCACACAGCTGTCCTCATCCATATGCAATACATGACCATACCAGTGCAGACGTCTCACTTGCATACCATATCTGATGCTTCTTATGTCCACAGTTTCTCTCAGGGTGCTTACACTCTGTCGTGTATAGACACTGGCATTACACATTCAGTGGAGCATACTAGCTTTGTTTCTTACAAGCTTACACTTGTCCTCAGCAGCCACGGCCCAAGTTTCACTGCTGTGTAGCATGGCTGCTTGCACACAAGCATTATACAATTTACCTTTCACTCTCATTCCAAACATAACCATATGTTTTCTTTATGGACATACTATGGCGGAGTACTTGTTGATGTGCAGACTGAAGTTAGCTCTGAGTGTGCACTCTGATATTATGCAACTAATCATTTGATGGCCATATTGCATACGGAATAATCATTAATCTCAAAGGATGTCATGTGATAAAATGGATATATTGTACTCCATTTTCTGTGTGAACAACTGTAGATTCTGGTGCTCAGAGAAGGCAGACTAGTTAGATATGGTTCTCTGACCATATCTTTCATTCCTCTGACACTGACCAGTGTTCCGCCTTGCTGTTCCTCTGGTTGGTTGGTTGGATGGTTGGTGAGTTGAGTGGTTGGTATATCACTGAAGAGTGTTTAGACAATGAGGTTATTTCTGTGTGTGTGTGTGTGTGTTCCTTATACATGTCCAGGAAAATAGAAAAGCATATTAGGATGATAATGTAATAGTTCCTTGATGTGTTGTATGTCTAAGTGGTTTTTTTTTTGTTTTGTTTTGTTTTGGTGGGGGGGGGGCATGTAGTGGAAAGGACAATTGTGGTTGAACTTGCTGTGACAACAAACTATGCATCTTGTGTATACAGTTGGTATTTTTGCTTTGTCTTATAGATGATCTCTAGATGTGATCTCCATAAAACTTATTATAATGTGCAGTGCATTTTTTTGCATTCTTTAAATTTAATTGTGGTTTATTGTGTGAAGATTAAAGCCCAGGTAGATCTGACATGATCCACCATAGGTGTAATGTGTTGCTTCTACATCATTATTGTTGTTTCTTTCTATTGTTTCAAATGTTAATCAATGCACTTTCTGTAATCTTATATATACATTTTAAATGTTGTGAATTATTTATATGTCATACTTAAAATTTGTATTCTGTGTGTATGTCATATGTTTATATTTGCTCGAGGAAGACAGTGAGTTTTACATTTTGTTGTGAGGAACCAGGTTTCTAAGGTCGAAGTAGCTTTGGGGCAATGTCTAGAGAATGCATAATAATTTGTATATGAGGTTGCCAATAATCACATCATATAATCTGCAACAATTCAATGAATAAAGTATATTTTAATGCTAAGTTTCAAAGAAGATAAAATTCAGGTAGTAGAGTGTAAAAGATATATGTAATAGGTTGAGAATATTTTTGAGTAGTTAGCATTCAGGAAATAGTATAGTTTTGTTGTAATTACGAGGAGAAATTGGTGTAAAAATACAAGTGGAAGTTACTACCTGTAGTTTTTTTCCTCTTTCCACAATTGTTTAATCATCTGTATAGAAAGGATGAACCCGTATAACAATAATCATTTGGCTTTGTGATGAAGAAATTATTTTTATTTTAGAAACAGTGGGCATTAGTATAAGATAAACCAAAAACAAAAATAAGAAAAAAAATCTGGAGCACATGTTCTGGTGGAGAAAAAATGGCATAATGTAATGAAATGGATGCAGTAAAGCAATTTTTGTTTGTGTGTGTGTGAAGTTCAGGTGCAACAAGCCAATTCAGGAAATCAGGGATCTATTTGTTTGGGACAGGAGGGCATGACAAATTTTTAGAATAGGAAATAGGAGTTTGTCAATGAGAAAAAGGTTTATTGATCAAGTGAATGTCATTCTCCGGGATTCAGTCAAGGTTAACTGACATGAGGATGAGGAACTATCATTTGAGATGTGGAAGCAGAAAGCTGAATTGACTGGAAATTGACAAGTAAATTGCCGGGTTGTCTTACAAAACTTAAATTCAATATCTAACTTGCTACAGTTGAATATCTTACATCATCATCGTCATCATTGTCATAATTGTCAGGAGTAGTTTTAGTATTGCAAACACTAGTAGCTAAAAAGAGTTTCTGCATGGTTGTCCAAATGGATAGAAATTATGGACAGAAATTTCTTTTAAACAGCATCCTTCCAACTTATAAGTGACAAAATAAATAAATGATACATTGGATAATGTAGTCTAAGATACAGTCAACCTGAGTGGTTAGGGTTGTAACACTTTTTCTCTCCAGTATTTTAGCAATTTCTGAAGGCAAAGACACCCCAGAATTTGGACTCAAAACCAATACTGCTAATCCACTGCCCCAATGTTCTTATATTTTAAAAAATAAATTTGGAAATATAAAAATTAGTGTGAAAGAAAAAGAGAAAATAAGCAAGTACTATTAGGAATTCATTCTTTTTTTTTTGTCTTGTAGGCATAGGAGTGGCTGTGTGGTAAGTAGCTTGCTTACGAACCACATGGTTCTGGGTTCAGTCCCACTGCGTGGCACCTTGGGCAAGTGTCTTCTACTATAGCCTCGGGCCGACCAAAGCCTTGCGAGTGGATTTGGTAGACGGAAACTGAAAGAAGCCTGTCGTATATATGTATGTATATGTATATGTATGTGTGTGTGTATATGTTTGTGTGTCTGTGTTTGTCCCCCCAACATCGCTTGACAACTGATGCTGGTGTGTTTACGTCACCGTAACTTAGCGGTTCGGCAAAAGAGACAGATAGAATAAGTACTAGGCTTACAAAGAATAAGTCCTGGGATCGATTTGCTCCACTAAAAGGTGGTGCTCCAGCATGACCACAGTCAAACGACTGAAGCAAGTAAAAGAGAGTAAAGAGTAATCTCTAAATGTTTCTTGTTTGCCTAGTAATGGGATAAAAGCTATAACATTGCTCATCAGTTCAAGGAGTTAGATGTGTTCAAGAGCAACAGGAAAGTCCACAGAAACAGTCTCTTGCACATTGGACCGACATGTTCAGAACTCGGTGCAAATATGCTTTCAGCTCTGAAAATTTCTGAAAATGTCTTGTCTGCTCAGCTTATACAATGCTAGTTGTTAAGATGCAACAGCATCGTTCCCACGTTTATATTTAATATATGCAAATGTATTCTTTGAACAATGTTTGCTTATTAATGAATTAATTAAACTCTTAAACACTGCACACTGAAGAGCATTAGCTAAGAATGCTGCAGCAGATTAAAGTAGGTGATAAATTAGTTCATATCTATAAAAATATCTTGTAGCTGTAAACTTAATTTGCCACCTGGTATTTCTAGTTTTAATTCAGATATTTATCTCCCTTAGTCATACAGACATGCAAAGCACCTATACAGACATGTGCATCTGTGTGTGTGTGTGTGATTGTGTGTGTGTGTGTGTGTGTGTGTGTGTGTGTGTGTGTGTGTGTATGTGACTGTGCAGTTGACAATTGTTTCTGAGTAAAAACACAGAAAAATAACATAAATTGCCAATAAGTAAATAATGATTTCTTGGAAATTAAAATCAAAGCAGTATATAATAAAATGTTAAATCACTATAATAATAATAATAATAATAATAATAATAATAGTAGCAACAACAACAAAAGCAATAATAATGATACAAAAATAGTTATAGGTACATAAATTAATAGATAAGAGAGTGACAAAGAGTGTAGGCAAGTGAATTCATTTAAACAATGAAATCAGTATCCAAGAAAGAAATAGCATTTAAACTTTTACAATCAGATATTCATGATGCAGCTTCCATAAATAGGAGAATTAGAAGACATGTTATCTTGGCAACGTAAGAGTGGTGATAATATATATCTAAACACTGTTTTCATTAGATTCATGAAATGAGTAGGTTTGACAAATTTGTTTAGCTTTGTACTATCAGTATTGTTGTTGTTAAATAGACATAGTTCTGCACAAAAAGTTTCTGGAATAAAGGTAACTGATTAAATGTTTCATAGAGGTAACTGTTTCATAGAGGTCCATTCATAAAAACAAAGCTGCCATCTGTCAGTCTCTCTGTTTGGCCTGCATGTCTCTCAGGCTATCTGCTTTCCCTGCCTCTCTCTCTCTCTCTCTCTCTCTCTCTCTCTCTCTCTCTCTCTCTCTCTCTCTCTCTGAGGGAATTGGAGATTAAAGAGTAAAGTAATTCATGTGAGAGTTTGGTTAAGCTTTGTGAAACATAAACAAATAAAATCATTTAAGTATATAACTTTTCGTTATTTATCAGATTACTTTATATATACATATATATATAAAGTAATCTGATAAATAATGAAAAGTTATATACTTATATGATTTTATTTGTATATATAAGCACACGCATACATATAAATATATATATGTATATATATCTATACAATATGTTACATTACTCGGTAGTCAAGATAAAACTCTGAGTTTCAGATGCCGAAGTGGAAATCCACAACACCATCTCTTCGGTTATCTGGCTATTTGAAAACGTTATGAAAAAATACCGTTAAATAAAGGGAGATTACTCTGTTATAACTCTGCTTGCCTGCGTACTTATACATCGCTCGCATTTTTCGTCATAAAAATTATATAAAAATACATAAAAAATATATAAAAAATATATAAAAATATATAAAAATATATAAATTCTTCTTGGGACATAACATAGAAAGCATGTTCTATCTGTTTTCTTTAGGGGACCATACTTATAGGAAACTCTTCAATAGACACAATTTAAAAATTAGTTTTAGTTCAACTACCAATTTTAAAAACATAATCAAACATAACATACAAAAAACACAAGAAGAAAACAGCTGTTCATGCAGGAATAAAGAATTGTGCCCGCTAAATGGAGCTTGCATGTCCAAGATCATCATATATGAAGCTACCGTAAACTCTATAACCACTAAAGACACCGTTTCAACGAAGAAATACGTGGGCCTTACAGAGGGTAATTTCAAGGCCAGGTTCAATAACCACACTTTGAGCTTTAGGCACTGGAATAAAGAAAAGCGACACAATTGTCTAATCATATTTGGTCTTTAAGAGATAAAGGTGTTGATTATAACATACAATGGAAGATTTTGGCCAGATGTAAGCCCTATACTAACGGCAGCGGAAGGTGCGGTCTATGCGACATGGAGAGATGGCTTATCTGGAAAAGCAGCTTAGACCCTACTACATGTCTAAATACAAGGACAGAGCTTTTCGGATCATGCCCACATGTGACTAAATTTCTGTTACGTTTTTGGTCCCCTAAAGAAAACAGATAGAACATGCTTTCTATGTTATGTCCCAAGAAGAATTTATATATTTTTATATATTTTTATATATTTTTTATGTATTTTTATATAATTTTTATGACGAAAAATGCGAGCGATGTATAAGTACGAAGGCAAGCAGAGTTATAACAGAGTAATTTCCCTTTATTTAACGGTATTTTTTCATAACGTTTTCAAATAGCCAGATAACCGAAGAGATGGTGTTGTGGATTTCCACTTCGGCATCTGAAACTCAGAGTTTTATCTTGACTACCAAGTAATGTAACATATTGTATAGATAAATTTCCTCTATTTACATAATATTGAGGTCTCTTTCTTTCTTTTGTTATCTTACCGTTTTATCAATATATGTATATATATATATATATATATATATATAAGATCAGCAACAATTTAGATTCAAATGAATATGGCACTTAATTTAGATGTACCAGAATTTTGTATGGTGTTACCAATAAAAATTTGATGGGTGATTATAATCAAAAATAAGCAACAAGAATGACTCCAGTAATTTGGTACAATTGTTTCGCACTACAACATTTTATTAAAAGCTGTAAGTATTACGGCAGATTTAAGATGCTGAGTACTCTTCAGCTAATTATATAGGTTTTCCAATAATATAAAAGCTTTCAAATCAAGTAGTAACATATATATATATATATATATATATATAGGCCATGTGGTTCTCCCCGACACTCTATTAGACATCAAACACCCTGGACATACCACAGTCAGCCGCGAATAAATGACACTAGTTGAGTCTTTGTTTATATTAGTCAGGTGTTCCTCTTATACTCTCACTGACCTGCATCATTCAGCCTTTAGTTGCATCTCTTCAGTTTCCACACCAGCAATTCTGGAGGTAGATCAACAAATAGCCCACTCTTTAGTGTATTGCTCTGCAAAAATTCTGAGGTGAAATTAAGAGTCTGCACTCACCAATTCAAAACTGATGCAGTTAATATTGCTAGCTGTTTGATGGCAGTGAGCTGGCATGACAAGCAAAATGATTAGCTGCTTTTCATTCCATCTCTAAGTTCTGAGTTCAAATTCTGTCAGGGTCAACTTTGCCTTTCATCCTTTTGGGGTCGATAAATTAAGTATCAGTAGAATATTGGGGGTTGACTGATACCCTGCCCTGAAATTTCTGGCTTAGGGCCAATATTTGAAACCAGTATTACTAACTGTATGACTTCATAGTTGCATGTTAAAGAATCTGTTGTTAGATCACTTAAATATTTCTCAAAACCTCATGTAGCAAGACAAGCCTTTATTTTTCTAGTATTCATGTTTTTTGCTGTCATCCATCTTTTTAACATAATTTACTATGAAGTAATGTTGGACACACATTTGTATATATTCTAATCTTTCATATTTTGAATTTCTTTAGACTTAACATTAACTACTTATTTTACTTATTCATGTTTGGCAGTTAGTATAGGTACATACTCCAGTACATCTATTTCAACAGTTTCTTGAGCTCTATCTCGCTTGGATTCACTTGATTTCAGATAAAACAACAAATATTTTCATTCTCCTCTTCCAATATTATATTCAACAAATGACTCTATTTTTACCATTTCTTACACACCTGATTTTTCTGCCCTATCTTTTAAACTAGCCTTACTATCATTAACTTTGTCATAATGCATTTCATTCTAATATTTTCTTGATCCATGACTTCATTTCCCTCATCAGATAGACCTTGATACTATTCATTTTCATAGCTGTATCTTCTACACATTATTTGGGTTCTCAGATCAAAACTTCCTTAACAGACATTTTGTTCTTGTATCCCTTCTTCAGGCTTACTCTAGGATGCTCTTCCTTGACTAATTAATGCAAACTGAATCTCGCACTGCCCAACACTTTAGCAGTTTTGTTTTTCATGTCTCTGTTCAAGCATCTCAACAATCTCTCCAGACCTACCTTTCAGTGTGCCAACATTAAGTGTGCCAACTCTGAGGGTGTGGGCCCATGAGACTCTGAGATGGGGGACAGCAGCATCATGTATCTGAAAAGAAAGCTCACATTTGGCAGAACTCATAAACATACAATAGCCTTCAACCTGCATACACTGCACCATCATTTTATGTGCTACATAATCACTACATTACATAGGAGATAAACCCTAAGTAGGGATGGGGGAACATTAAGCCTTTGGAGGTGTTCATGGGAGAGACATCTAACAGAGGTCAGAGGATAGAGACTTCTGGTACAGGTGATGGGGGTGGAAAGGGTGGAATTAGAAAAAATTCTATACATCAAATCTAAACCTAAAATTGAGAAGTTTTAAAGTAAATATAGCAAAGGAAAAAAAAGTTTTAAAATGGAAGAAGACTGAATTCTACCACTACCTGGGAATTGGTCACGTTTGATATGTTTTGTTTAAGGTTTAAAACCCAACATAATGAGATAGCATTGGGCATTTGCATTCTTAACTAAGGCTATAACCAAGAGTTTTTGGTCAGCCAAACCGTGACAAAATTAGATAAATGAATGAATAAATGACAATAATAAATGAGAGTGAAAGAGAGGGAGAAAGGAGGAAGAGGTAGAGTTAGATTGAGCAAGAGGATCTTCAGTTTTTTTCTCTAAATATACGCCATGGAAGATGAAACTGTTTACATAAATAATGAAATGAAATAATAAAATAATTATAATCAGTTCTGAAAAAGAGGTTTTAAATGTTTGCTAGGTTGGAAAACGAAATTGCTTATCTGAACATCTGATTTCTACTCTCTGAGATGAGGTATTAAAAAAAAATATAAAAGTGAAGGGGCCTTTCTCAGTGGTTAGAGTGTCAAGCTCACAATCATGAGGTAGTGAGTTTGATTCCCGAACCAGGCTATGTGTTGTGATCTTGAGCGAGACACTTTATTTCATGTTCCAGTTCACTCATCTGTAGAAATGAGTTGTGAAGTCACTGGGGCTAAGCTTTTACCTTTCCCTTAGATAACATTCATAGTGTGGAGAGGAGAGGCTTGCATGCTGGCCTTCCATAAACAACTTTGCTCAGACTTGTGCTTCAGAGGGGAACTTTCTTCGGGCATCCCATGGTCATTCATGACTGAAGGGGGTCTTTACCCATCCAATCTGACCGTACGACAGGCACCCATGCCAACCCCATTGCTTGCGAAGACATGTTGGGGCAAGCGAAATCGAAATCGAATTGAACCAGCCAGGATCCCTGGTCTGGTGGTACGTAAAAAGCACTATCCGACTCGTGGCCGATGCCAGCACCCCCTCGTTTGGCTTCCGTGCAGGTAGCACATAAAATACACCAATCCGACCATGGTCGTTGCCAGCCTCGCCTGGCACCTGTGCAGGTGGCACGTGAAAAGCACCCACTACACTCACGGAGTGGTTGGCGTTAGGAAGGGCATCCAGCTGTAGAAACACTGCCAGATAAGACTGGAGCCTGGTGCAGCCTTCTGGCTTTCCAGATCCCCGGTCGAACCGTCCAACCCATGCTAGCATGGAGAACGGACGTTAAACGATGATGATGATGATGATATATATATATATATATATAATATATATATTGTGACTGCAGAGGACATGCGTAGACTTGAAAGAAATGAAGCTAGCATGATCCGCTGGATGTGTAATGTCAGTGTGCACGCACGACAGAGGGTAAGCACCCTGAGAGAAGTGCTGGACATAAGAAGCATCAGATGTGGTGTGCAAGAGTGACGCTTGCGATGGTATGGTCATGTACTGCGGATGGATGAGGAGAGATGTGTTAAGAAGTGCCGCTCCCAAACAGTTGAAGGTATCAGGGGGAGAGGTAGACCCAGAAAGACATGGGATGAGGTAGTCAAGCATGACCTCAGAGCGTTGGGCCTCACAGAGGCAATGACGAAGGACCGAGATCTCTGGAGATATGCTGTGACTGCAAAGACCCGGGCTGCTTCCTGCACCAGTTACACATAGCCCATGCCCATTCAAAGTACCTTGGATTTCAGAACATCCCGCTGTGCTTGAGGAGACCTATTGAGTCAAGTACATGAACATCGAAATAAATATCAATGGAAATAGTAGTTGTGATACCTGTGCCGGTGGCACATAAAAAGCACCATCCGAACGTGGCCGATGCCAGCACCGCCTTGACTGTCCAACCTGTGCTAGCGCAGAAAACGGACGTTAAACGATGATGATGATGATATATATATATATTCTTTTAATCTTTTACTTGTTTCAGTCATTTTAACTGCAGCCACTCTGGAGCACTGCCTTTAGTTGAACAAGTCGACCCCAGGACCCACTCCTTGAAAGCCCAGTACTCATTCAATCAGTCTCTCTTGCTGAACCACTAAGTTATGGAGATGCAAACACACCAACATTGGTTGTCAAGCAATGGTGGGGGGACAAACACAGACACACACACACACACACACATATGATGGGCTTCTTTCAGTTTCTATCCACCAAATCAACTCACAAGGCTTTAGTTGAAGACACTTGCCCAAAGTGCCATGCAGTGGGACTGAACCCAGAACCATGTGGTTGGTAAGCACAAGCTACTTACCACACAGCCACTCCTGCAGCTATATATATGTGTGTGTGTGTGTGTGTGTGTATGTGTGTGCATGTATACACATACACACATACAGATTAAGTCCAAGAATGGAGGTGATGGTATTCCATTTATTCCTTCATTACAATTGTTTCAACAGTACATGGTTCAGAAGAGGTAAGTCAATTGCATTGACCCCGTTATTCAACTGCTACTTATTTTTATCAACCGTGAAAGGATGAAAGGCGCAAAGTCAACCTCCACAGAATAATAATAATAATAATCATAATAATAATAATGATAATAAAAATAATAATTATAATAATAATAATGATGATAATAATAATAATAATAATAATAATAATGATAATAATAATCATATATATAGTATTAATAAAACTGCACTTCATGTCTGAAGCTATAGGGTGATTCACAAACCAGCAACTATGAGTGCATTGCTCCTCATAGCAGAAACAGTTATATATATATATATATATATATATATACTTTATTTTAAGCAGCAGAAAATTCAACAAAATCTGTTACTCTGAGTTTCTCGTTGCCGTTCATCAGACAGTTTTTGCTAGAATGGAACTGATATATCAATTCAATCTATACTCTTACAAACGAGGGGGAACGAAAGAAAGGGAAAGAGAGAAAAAGGAACGAAGGAGGGGTGGGGAAAAAAACTTATGTATACAAGCAGTGTAACGATGTTATTGGCATCTATAGAGACCAGTATACATACACAAGTTTGAATGGATACATATACATACCGTCGTGTATATGTGTGCTTAAGCACAAACATACTTTCACTTACACATACACAGATACGCATGCTTACAAATACATATGCTTTGCTATACACATACTTATATAAACATTCTAATTTTGACAACATTGCTTTTTTTAAAAAATATTGCTTTTAAAAATGGGTGCATTAATAAAAATATATACGAAAGACATATAAAATAAAATATAACATCCTATTTTGGGCCATTTATAAATAATCAAGGTAATATAAATAATCAAGGTAATCCTATGCAATACAATAACATGAAAACAAAGTTTGTAGGTTTTTCCTAATATATATGTAGAAACATAAGACTTTGCTATACGGATTAAGATACGCATAGCTTGGAAACAAAATCAAAATCCATCGTAGCGCTCAAGAGTCAAAATCAAAATCAAAAATCAAAAATACAAAATATATACTCTATCCATATGGTATATTTATATTCGACATTTTAAATTTAGCCGCGTGCCTACATAAGTTCATTAACTCACTTCTTTGATTCAAAGAATTATTGTCTTTGAATAAGATGTACATTTTTTTCTAATAGACAAAGTCTGCACTTGAAATTATTTTTGTAAGCTCCATGCCTGTATGGTGCCACCCTGTCCAGAATGCTCCATGTCACGTTGAAAGGTGGGGCTTCCTTTTCTTTTAGTTCCCAGACATATTTTGCTAGGCTGGTTTTCTTCCTATTCTCTGGGTATTTAAATGAATTTTTATGAGAATAAAATCTTGTTTTAAATGAATTTTCTGAAGCCCCTGTGTATGTCTTGTATTCCGATGAGCCTTCCACTTGCACCTTGGCTCTATAAACTACTCCTTTCACTAGACATTTCCCTTCTAACGGACAGGAGCTTTCGTTTTTGAAATTACATTTCTTAATGGGCTCGGCACCATGTCTAATCTCAATTAGCTTCCTATTATGTTGGCTAATGTAAGAGGCGAAATTTCTGCAACAAGAATAGCTAACCTTCAGGGTTCTTCTATTAAATATTCTGTAGAATTTATGACCCTGCTTAAAATGCTTAGAGCCCTCCTTCGTTCCTTTTTCTCTCTTTCCCTTTCTTTCGTTCCCCCTCCTTGCTCAGTATATGAGAATTGCTACATAGATGAATTTTAGCTTGCGTGCGAGACGGTTTGCATGAATATATGTACACATGCTTTTATGTGTATATTTAGATTCATATTCATACGTCTGTATATGTATGTATGGCGTTTACGCGCATCCTTTTGTGTATGTTGATATATATATGTAGATTTTAATATAAATATGTATTGCAGTATTTATAACAGGTTTAATTTCTATGCATTAATTTGCACTGTCTTCATTAACGTCAATAGGTTTTTCCTCGGATTTTATAATTTTTATAAGTTTTTTATATATATATACATATATTTTCGACCTTTTTGTTTATCGCTCGAAGATTGACCGTTTTTTCTAAAGGGCCAATCAAACAAGTCCATTTCTTTTTAAAGGTGTAGCGTTTGTAAGAGTATAGATTGAATTGATATATCAGTTCCATTCTAGCAAAAACTGTCTGATGAACAGCAACGAGAAACTCAGAGTAACAGATTTTGTTGAATTTTCTGCTGCTTAAAATAAAGCATATTACTCTACCACTGGTATTTGAGTACTCTTTTTTCCACCTTGTTTCACATTTATGTGTTTACTCCGGTATATATATATATATATATATATATATATATATATACACATATACATACTCGCAGGAAGAGAGGAAAAGAGAAAGAGAAAGGTGACATATAAATATTTTTTTTTTCTTTTTTATTTGAGAAATTTTGCAACTGAACTACCTACACCATCTTCCAATTTCCTGTTTCCTTTAAACCCCACAAAATTGATGCGGGCAAACTTCATGAGATGAGAACATTGTGTTCCCGGTTTTAAAAGATAACAGCAACAACTACAACAGCAATGCCAGCTGCATTAACAACTATAAAAAGAGACAATCATCTTGCATTATATTTACAGAACCTTTTTATCATAAAGAATGCCCATGTGTAGATACACACGCATTCATATACATACACATACATACATGCACATACACATACACACATATATGTACACATATAAACAGAAATATATATTTTCATGTGTGTGTTGGTATGAATTATTTTCAGATTTTACCAAATGATAATGAAGTCATGGAATTTTATGGGATATTTTTTTTATTGTTTTCCACATTTTATCTTAGTGTTTTCCATTATATATTTATTTTCTTTGTTATCAATCTTCAAACATAATTCAACCTTAATTGAGTTATTTCCCATTTCAGTCACATAACTCCCCTCTACAACCCTCACTTTCACTTTGACATCAGCCACCACTACAACCTTCACCTCCATCAACACCAATCATACACCATACCCTACCATACCATGTAAACTGAAAATTTGCTGACTTGAATATTAAAATAAATATACACATACAATATATATATATATGTATGTATACACACACTCATGTACATATATTTATGTTTTTATATATATATATATATATCATCATCACTTAATGTCCGCCTTCCATGCTGGCATGCATATATATATATGTGTGTGTGTGTGTGTGTGTTTATATATATATATTATGCGTATGTATATGTGTTTATATATATAGTATGTACAGCTATCTATCTATATACATATATATATATATATATATATATATATATATATATATATCAAAGCAAAAGGAAAACCACTCCTGAAATGTTACACTCCTCACTGTGTCCTTTATACTTCTACTCCACCTTCTACTTTCTGCTCCTTCACCACCACTGGCACTAAAAATGTAGCCACAACAACACATAATACAACCAACTGCTATCACAAATATAACCACTCCAACTTTTGCCATCACTTACTAATACTCTTTTCTACTCTAGACACAAGGCTTGAAAGTGTTGGGGAGGTGGGGCCCGGTTGATTAGATCGACCCCAGTATGCAACTGGTACTTAATTTAACGACGCCAAAAGGATGAAAAGCAAAGTCAACTTTGTTGGAATTTGAACTCAGAATGTAAAGACAGATCAAATAGCTATTTCTTTACTACCCACAAGGGGCTAAAGACAGAGAGGACAGACATGAACAGACAGACGGATGAAGTTGATTACATCGACCCCAGTGCGTAACTGGTACTTAATTTATCAATCCCGAAAGGATGAAAGGCAAAGTCGACCTCTGCAGAATTTGAACTCAGAACGTAACGGCAGACAAAATACAGCTATGCATTTCGCCTGGCGTGCTAACGTTTCGGCCAGCTCGCTGCCTTATGACATACTAATACTACTACAACTATAAACCAAATGTGAGACCTTCTATGAAGTCACTAGGCCTTCTAGAAATATCAGCCAAATGACCCTACATTTTAACAGCTTAGTCTAATAAACTGTACATTGGCTTGGATAAAAGATGGGATGGTCACAATTGGAATGATTTTGGTCATAGTTCTGCTAAATCAGTGTTGAACTGGGATTAAACAGCAAGTGCAACTACTACAACCACCACCACTTCAACCACCGTTTTCACCATCACCATCACCACCGCCATCACCACCATGCTGTACAAAACTTTACCCTCATAAATACAACTACCACCATGACATACACATTTACTACAACTACTACTACTACTACTACTACTTTCATCACTCACCCCCTCCACCATACACTCTGTTTAGTAGTTTGATTCTGGTCAGCCATTTGATCTTTCGCATCACAAGCCCTACAAAACACAAAACAACTTTTGCTCATATTGGTAGCTAACTTAACCCTCTCCTTCCTACCTCCTGTCATCACACACATATATTTCCACCCTTTTGACATCCCCCATCACCACTTCCAATCGGCATCTATTCCCCCCCCCTTCCCCCCTTCCTCCTGCAAACAATGCTGAAGAAATATAAAGAATGCCTTATGATTTCAATAGATTTATCAGAGTCAGAATCACATCATTTTCCTATCTTTAAACTCTCTCTCTCTCTCTTTCTTTCTCTCCCTTACCACTTCTCTCCTTCTTTCTCTCTCTTTACTCCCTCTTTCTCTCTCTCTCTCTCTCTCTCTCTCTTTCCCTGCCTATCTTTCTCTTTCCCTCTCTCTTTTCTCCTTTATCACTTGTACTGACCTCAGCTTCCTTTTTACTTTTCTTTGTTCCCTTTTTGACCTCTTGCTTCCCCTCAAACCTCTCTCTATCTTGGACTTCTTTGACTCACTCTCCCTATCTAATTTTCTCACTTATTTCTACCTCTCTATCGCCATCTCCCTCTCATCTTTTCTATCTATCTCTCTTCCTCCTGCCTGTCTTTTATGAAATATTTTGAACTTCTTGCTTGATTTTCACTTTATTGTTGTTGTTCATATTATTGTTGATCAGTATTTGAAGTGAAGTGATATTCAACTGAACATTAATTTAATCATGAAATGTAATTTTATTGTTGTCTATGCAATGTGGATGTATGGTGGCTTTCATTCATGAATAAACATGAGAATTCATTTGCCAAAATATTAAAATATATAAAAAAAAGGAAATTATTAATAATGAAAATCTGAATAAAAGAAAAATCTCAAATTTTGTGTCAATATGTTAAGATTTCATGAGGTGTGCCAACTTGACTATTGTTATGATCTTACCCGTTGCTATGATTGCTGTTTCTGAGGCATGTAATCCTCAAGAATCAAACACCCTGATGAAATACGGAAGATTTAACTATGCTAAGGTATTGAAAGAACTTAGAATTTCTGCAAAATAATCATTCCTGAATATTTCTCTTGCAGAAGTCATAGCTCAAGGCTACTCAACTCAGGTTCTAATGCTTCAATGGACATTTCAGTATTAATTTCTATGTCAACTTCAGTGTCTTCTTCAGTACCCACTTTTTATAGTAACAACTACAAGAAAAGTTTTAGTGAAAAGCAAACCATTACATGAGCTTTTATCAACTTGGAGAATGCTTTTGACAATGTACTTAACAACTACAAACCAGTTTTGACAAGGAGCTACAACACTGCAGATTGTAGCACTTATGACTATGTACCACACACAGTATTGTGGTTATTAAGATATTTAGGTATAAATAGGTGCAGGTATAGCTTAGTGGTAAGAAGCTTGCTTCCCAACCACATGGTTTCAGGTTCAATCCAACTACATGGCATCTTGGGCAAGTGTCTTCTACTCTAGCATCAAGGTGACCAAAGCAGAGCATTCTAGCTTCATTCCTTGCTAGTTTATACATGTCTTCAGCACTCTTGGCCCATGTTTCACTGCCATGTAGCATGGCTGTTTGCACACATGCATCATTCAATTTACCATTCACTTGGAGTGAGAGGCCCTTTGTTACCAGCAGAGGCAGGAGCTCTCTGAACTTTGCCCAGGCTATTCTTATTCTAGCAGCTACATTCTCAGAGCATCCACCCCCACTACTGACTTAGTCACCTAGGTAATGGAAGCTATTAACTACTTTTAGTTTTTCCCCCTGACGTGTGATGGAAGCTGTTTTCTGCACATTTTCAGTGTTTATTACCCCTGAGCATTTGCCACACACAAAAGCTATCTTCCTAGTTAGTCTTCCTTTGATATTGCTGCACCTCTTATGTGTCCATAGCTTACACCGGGTACATCTTATGGAGTTTCTACCTATGCTTTTTCTACAGATTGAGCAGGCCATCTACCTGAAGGTATTTTGTGATTTGTCTGCCTTCCTACTTATTAAGACTTTGGTTTTTGCTAGGTTGACTCTAAGGCTCTTTGATTCTAGACCTTGTTTCCACACCTGAAACTTCTCCTCTAGTTGTGATAGTGACTCAGCTATTAGAGAGAGGTTATCAGCATAGAGAAGCTCCCAGGGGCATCCTGCCTTGAATTCCTCTGTTATTACCTGGAGGACTATGGTGAATAAGTTGGGGCTGAGGACTGATCCTTGGTGGACCCCTACCCCTACCTGGAATTCTTCACTGTACCCATTGCCAACCCTCACCATACTGACAGCATCCCTGTATATGGCTTGTACAGCTCTCACTAACATAACCACTCATCTATACCTAGTTTCTGCATTGACCAACAGATAAGGGTCCAGGAAACCTGTCAAAGGCTTTTCCCATATTAATGAAATTCAGGTACAGAGTTTATCTTTGGCTAGGTATTTCTCCTGCAGCTGTCTTACCAGAAATATAGCATCAGTGGAGCTTTTCCTGGCATAAACACAAACTGCATATCATCTAAACTGACTCTCTCCCTAATTAGTTGGGCTATGACCCTCTCCGTGACTTTCATTACCTCCTGATCCAAGAACTTGATATTTCTGTAATTATTCACATCTAATGCATCACCTTTACCTTTGTATATCACCTGATTGACTATATGGGTGACTAGACTATAGCCAACACTGCCAGATATTTTAAGTATCTCTGCAGCGATTCCTGATGGGCCAGGGGCTTTCCCTGTCTTCATACCTGTAATTGCTTTATCTACCAAGGAGCTGTCAATTCGGATAGCTGGTCCCTCTGTGGGTTGACATTCAGCAGACTCTCTTTCATTCTCTTCATTTATCACCCTTTCATAGTGGCATCTCCAAGTCTTTCTCTTTGCAGCCACATTAAATGCAAGTGAGCCATCATCCATTTGGACACATTTCTCTCCTGTGACATCCTGATTCTCTCTCACATACTGTCTTGCAACATGAAACACTCTAAGTCTTTGGTCCTCATGATGCAGAACATTGGCAAATTTTTTCTTATTTGCCTCCCCTCTGGCTAAGTAAACCTGTCTCATAGCTTCCCTTCTGACAACCTGCTACCACCATTTTTCCAGTCTTTCCATACCTGTTTCTTTTCCATGATGGCTTTGTCAACTACATTTTTCCACCACCATGTTACCTTGAGTCAAGAGGGGACTTTGCACCATCCCCAGATCTGGTTAGTAGCGCTCAACAGGTTGTCCCATAGGAACCTCCAGTTGTCTTCCACATCATATGATGCTATATCCCCCTCTAATACGTCTCTACATTTCTGTTCATTCACAGGATCCTTAAACTTCCAGACACTTCTTCTCCTTGCTGGTCATATTCTGGGCATCCATTTAGCCTTGATCCTGAAGTTGCTAACTACTGATCTATGTTGTGGGGTGCATTCTTCACCTGGGAAGGTTTTGCATTTATAAGTAGCCATCTTTCCCATTTCCTGGTGAGGATGTAATCAATTTGACTACTGTGTCCACCAGATCGGTAGATGACTAGGTGACTGGCTGGTTTCCTGAAGTTAGTATGACAAACCATAAGATCATTTAATTTTTTTACTACCCACAAGGGGCCAAACATAGAGGGGACAAACAAGGACAGACAAAGGGATTAAGTCGAATACATTGACCTCAGTGCGAAACTGGTACTTTATTTATCGACCCCAAAAGGATGAAAGGCAAAGTCGACCTCGGCGGAATTTGAACTCAAAACGTAATGACAGACAAAATATGGCTACGCATTTCGATCAGCGTGCTAAAGTTTCTGCCAGCTCGCCGCCTTATGACAAATCATAAGATCATTTGCATTGCAGAACTACAACAGCCTGGTTCCCTTCTCATTGCAGGAACCAAAACCATAGCCTCCATGTATGCCATGGAAGCTCCCTGCATATTGTCCAACATGCCCATTGAAGTTACCAGCAACAAAAAGGAGGTTGCTATCATTCGTTGACAAGGTACTCTGCAAGAGGGTGTCATAAAATTGGTCTTTCTGTTCATCAGATAGTTCTGGTTGAGGGGCATAAGCCAAGATAATGGTTGCTAACCCATGATGCAGCGCTAAGTTAATCTTAAGTATTCTATCACAGACTCTGATTACCTCGATTACCTTATCAACCCATTTCACTGCAAGAAGTATACCCTCACCCCCGACCCCATCAGTGTTCCCTGCCCAGAAACTCTTACACCTTTTTTCTTTGCATGTGAGGACCCTAGCAGAACTTCCTCTCCAACTTACGTCTTGGATGCAGCACAGATCTACACATCTCTGTTCATGCATCTCAACAATCTTGCCAGACCTACCTTTCAATGTGCCATCTTGGGGCAACATTAAGCCTTTGGAGGTGTTCATGGGAGAGACATCCGATAGAGGTCAGAGGATAGAGACTTCTGGTACAGGTGATGGGGGTGGAAAGGGTGGAATTAGAAAAAATTCTATACATCAAATCTAAACCTAAAATTGAGAAGTTTTAAAGTAAATGTAGCAAAGGAAAAGAAAGTTTTAAAATGGAAGAAGACCTGGGAATTGGTCATGCTTGATATGTTTTTGTTTAGGGTTTAAAACCCTACTAATGTCAGTACTTCTCTCTGTTAAATTGGATAGTACCTTCCTTATACTAATCCTTTTTGTTTCTAAGCTCTTACAGCATACAGGCAGGATACAGTGTTGTCATTCTAAAACTCAGTTCTTGCCTTCTCTCTCTCTTGCTCTCTCTCCCTCTCGCTCTATCCCCCTCTCTCTCTTCCTCTCAACTTGTCAGTTAGGTCTGGAGAAGGGTATACTTCAGAAGTTTAAAATTTCCATGGCATACCATTTTGCCATGATGGTGCCACTACCACTCCATGTGAAATTTGAAGTGAGAAAGATATACAGTTGTCTGTATGTTTATGTATGTGTATTAACACGAGCTTTTATATGTTATACTCAATCACTGTGTGGTGTCAGAAGCAACAAAAAAGATTGAAACCAAGAAGAACATCTGTCTGTAAGACACTTCATGACAGAGTCTCATCTGCCCTGTACCATCATGGAAAAGTGGACAGAAAACAATGATGATGGGTATTTGTGTGTGTATGAGGGTCTACTGAAAACTTCATAGGCGGACCGAGATATTCTCATGGAATGAGACCAAGTGAGGTTTACTTTTCAACATAGTCACCCTGGTGGTCCACACACATCTTCCACTGGTATTGCAACCATTGGATCCCACTGGTAGGGAAGTTTTCATCTCATTCTTCAAAAAAGTAATCAACATCAAATATGATATCATCATCACTACGATTCTGGTTCCCATCCCAGTGTTTTTTCATGTTGGTGAACAGATGAGTTAGAAAGGGTCAAATGAATTAGAAAGGGATGGTGATTAATCAGTTCAAAACCACAGTCATGAACAGCAGCCATTGAACTCAATGACTTGTGTACTGGAAGATTTTACTGATGGAATAAGACCCCTTCTATCAATTTTCATGGTCGTTCAGTCTTGACAGCTTTTCATAAGTGCCTCAGCAGTTATGGAGAGTACTATGCCAACTTGCTGAGGCAAGTTGGCATCATACACTCCTTTGATGGTGTGGCCCTTTTGAAAATAGTCAATAAACACAATGCCTTTTGCATCCCAAAAAAACTGATGGTGTCACCTTCACTGCAGATGAAATGACCTTGGCCTTCTTCAGAGCAAGTGAGGAGAGGTCTATCCACTTTATGGATTGTCTCTTTGTTTCTAGTTCAAAGTGATGAATTCAGCAGTCTTCCTTGGTTAGGAAACATTAAAGGAAAACCAAATGGATCTGCCTCAAATGATGTCGAATTTTCCCATGGTGTGATCAGTCTGGTGCACTTTTGATCAGAAGATGTATCATCCACTGAGCAGATACCATTGTCATACCAAGCTCATTGTGCAGAATATTCTCAACTCTCTCACTGGAAATGTTGATAGCATCGGCTATTTGATTTGTAGTCAGTTGCTTGTCATCCCTCACCATGTGGTGAACATGGTCAATGTTATCTGTGGCAGCAGCAGTTGCACGACATCCTGGTCTTGGGGCAACTTCAAGACTCTCCCTTTTATTCCTAAATTCAGCTGCCTACTTTTGCACTGTTGATAAGCTGGAGCATCATCTCCTAATGTAGCAACCGTGTCAGCATGAATGCCTTGGGGGTCTAAGCTATTTTTCTACAGGTACACAATGCCAAATTTTGACTATTTTCAAGAGAAGTCTCTACTAGACACTTTTGAAGTCTTCCTTGAACGGTCAGATGTCAGTTTATCTGGAAAGAAACAATACAGTTATCAATTAGAAGTACTAGAATTAATACATGGAAGATTTCACAGCTCTAGCATAAATTCTTCATAGCCAGCGTATGCACTTTTCACTTGGTCTCGTATGTACTTGCCTGAATGCATATAACATAGCACAGCCAGCTCTCAATTGCAAATGATAATGGCTTAACATGAACCATGCTTTCACGAATTGTTTTTGGTGCCTCTGTAGTCATGAGTAGAAATAGATGCCCCCTCATTCCATTACACTTGATCCAACAGATTGTCTAGGATGTGACAGCAAAAGGAAGAGAGGACTGAACTAGTGTCCAGCTAATGTAGATTATAGTTGAGCAACTGAGAGCAACATAAAACGTAGTACCTTGCTCAAGGACACAATATACTGCCCCATCCAGGAGTTGAACTCTCAACCTTGTGATCATGAGCCAAACACACCACTTTGTCACATGCCTTTACATGCAATTATTGTGTAAGTCATAATTCTACCTTACACCACTCATTTTCTGTCTTCTTTAGACTAATGGTGATTCTGTTCACCATGATGTTTATTACAATAGCAATTTATTGGAAATGATGGCCAAAGTATTTTAGTAAGCAATAAATCTAAATAATAGGTGAATTTTAAGGGTTGATCCTTGGAAACTGGAACTTGGAATGTAGTAATGGCATAAAAAAATATATGTAAAAAAAATTCCTTTTTTGGAAATTACTAGTGAGAAAAGATAAACAGTATTTCATTCCAGTGAGATATTCAGTGAAAATTGAAATATATTGGTACTTCAAAGTTTCTCAATTTTCTTCCCATATGTATTGGCAGACATAGCCATGAAAAATATTTTATTTGGAAAGAAAATACCAAAAAAAAAGGAAAACAGAAAAATCATTTTATCATGAAAGATATGGCTTCTTTTTGTTGCTGATGGAAATGGAGATGAAATCATGGTGGTGGATGGTGCCAAGGTTGTTTTAAAACCCGTTCCCTGTTTCTTGTAAAGCTTTTTACAATTGTTAAATACTTGATCTGTTGTGTTATCATAGGCTGCTAACAAGAAGCAAATTAGATGGTTGTAAACCAGCTTAGCACAAGAATAATCTGCTATAGTGTCAGTAGTCTGTATAGTGCTGTTTTCAACAATATCATTGCTGGTAGATACTGTGGAAATTTGTTGAGCAAAACGGAAGATTTATCGTCTTTCCTATCACCACCCTACACCCACCATCGTCATCACCATTATCATTATCATCATCATTGTCATCAACATCTGTATCATATATTTTGGTTACTATTGTTGTTGTAGGTATGACCACATGCAATAAACTTTCCCAGATCTTTCTGTTTCAGTTCAGTCTGTTAAGGATGGTAAATTTTTCTTACATTGTTACTGGTAACATAAATTTACCAAAGATTACCTTATTTCCTCTCTGAAACATTCTCTTAGGCTGTGTGTGCTTCTACTAAATTACAGTTTGGCATTTTTTACACTTGTCTGACAATAACAAGTGAAAACAGTTTGCATACAGCCTTTACACATGTATATAAGGAAACATATTTTTATTGTTTACTTGTTTCACTCATTTGACTGCAGTCATGCTGGGGCACAGCCCCGAAGGGTTTTAGTCAAATGAACCGACCCCAAGACTTATTTTTTCTTAAAGCCTAGTACTTATTCTATCAGTCTCAACTGCCAAACCACTGTTATGAGGATGTAAACACACCAACATCAGTTGTCAAGTGGTGTCACAGGACAAACACAGAAACAAAGACACACACACATCCCCCCCACACACCACACACATGTGTATGTATATATACATATATATATATACATACATATATATACATAAATATATATACCGGAGTAAGCACATAAATGTGAAACAAGGTGGAAAAAAGAGTACTCAAATACCAGAAGTAGAGTAATATGCTTTTATATTTCTGCTGCTTTTAAATAAAGTATGTATGTATATATGTGTATATATATATATATATATATATATATATATATATATATATATATATATATATATACATGCATGACAAGCTTCTTTCAGTTTCCATCTACCAGATCCATTCATGAGGCTTTGGTTGGCCCATGGCTATAGTAGAAGACACTTTCCCAAGGTACCATGCAGTAGGACTAAACATGTAACCGTATGGTGAGAAAGCAAGCTTATTACCACACTGCCGTATATAAGAGAGGATACCCAAAAGTAACAGGAAATGTTCTAGTGGGACAAGCCCATTGTAATTCTGGCTTCTGCCACTAGAAGTCACTTGATGCAACCCCAAAACTTTAATATGCTAACCAGTATCATCAAGTGAAGTTGTACAACCACATGGTGCATCCTTGTTTATTGATTTTTGCAATGGATGAAACAAAGGAACAACGTGCTTCCGTGAAATTCTGTTTTCTGCTGGGAAAAACAGCAGCTGAAACAGTTGTCATGCTTCAAACAGCTTACAAGGACATTGCCATGAGCAAGACACAAGTTTACAAGTGGTTTTCATGCTTTAGGAATGGTCACTTATCACTTGAAGACCAACTTCATTCAAGGCTTCCATCAACCTCCTGAATAAATGAAAACATCATGAAAATTCATGAACTGATCTTGGGGGACCATCACTGAACAATTGATGGGCCTTCTCAAGCAAGACATATCACCCAATTTTAGAAGAGTACTTTTTATACAGTTCTATATTTAAGAGATGAGAAAAAATACCTTAGGAATGAGAACCCAGGTTCGAAATTCCCCAAGATACCTGATGAAGGCTGGAGGGTATATCATCTGAAACGTTGTGTTAACAACAAACAAGATGAGGACAAATATCTGTCAAATGTAAATAATGTAAATAATAAGTACTTTTTATGTACCACTGGCATGGGTGTCAGCTATGTAACACTGGCATCAGCCATGACTATGATTTCACTTGGTTTGACGAGTTTTCTCAAGAACAGCATATCAAAGGTCTCACTCACTTATCATTGCCTCTGTGAGGCCCAACGTTTGAGGATCATGCTTCGCCACCTTGTCCCATGTCTTCCTGGGCCTACCTCTTCCACAGGTTCCCTCCACTGTTAGAGACTAGCACTTCTTCACACAGCTGTCTTTGTCCATACACATCACATGACCATACCAGTTCAGTTGTCTCTCTTGTACACTGCATCTGATGTCATTTATGCCCAACTTATATATATTTCTTTACTGCCCACAATGGGCTAAACATAGAGGGGACAAACAAGGACAGACAAAGAGATTAAGTCGATTACATCGACCCCAGTGCGTAACTGGTACTTTATTTATCGACCCCGAAAGGATGAAAGGCGAAGTCGACCTTGGCGGAATTTGAACTTAAAACGTAACGGTGGACGAAATACGGCCACACATTTAGCCCAGTATGCTAACGTTTCTGCCAGCTCACCGCTTTCAACTTATATATGCCCAACTTATATATAACCACCATCATCATCAGCATCATTTAATGTCTGTTCTCCATGCTGGCATGGATTGGAAAGTTTGACCAGGGCTGGTAATCTGAGGGGCTGCAGAAAACTCTAGTCTGATTTGGCATGGTTTTTTACAGCTGGATACCTTTCTTAACACCAACCACTCCGAGAGTTTAATGAGTGCTTTTATGTGCCAAATGCATGGGTGTCAATTTGCATGACACCAATATCTGCCATAACTGATTTCACTTGGCTTGATAGGTCTTCTCAGCACATCATTTGTCATTGCTTCTCTGAGGCCCAGCATACAAAAAGTGCTTTTTATGTGTCACTGGTACGAGTGCTAGTTAGGTGACACCAGTATAGGCCACATTGCCCCCATGAGGCCCAACGCTCAAAAGGCATATCACCCAATGTTTGATTTATCTATATAGGTAGGTACAGGCTTGGATGTATTGTAAGAAGCTTGCTTTGCAACCAAATGGCTTTGGGTTCAATTGCACTTAGTGGCACCCTATGTCTTCTACTTTAGACCCAAGCTGACAAAAGCTTGTGAGGGGATTTCGTTAATGGAAACTGAAAAAAGCCCATTGTATGTGTGTGTGTGTGTTTATTCCCCAACACTGCTTGACAACTAGTGTTGGTTTGTTTACATTCCCATAACTTAGGGGTTTAGCAAAATAAATCAACAGAGTATGTACCAGGGTTTAAGAAACATGTACTGCAAGGTGGTGCCCCAGTATGGCTGCCATCTAATGACTGAAACAAGTAAAAGATAAAAGATATATGTGTGCGTGCGTGTGTGTGTGTGTGTGTGTGTGTGGTGTGTAGAAGATTGAAAAGAACACACAAGTTGATATATGTGAGCAAAATAAGACAATGTAGAAAATGGTAAAATAATTTTATCATGAAGAACAGTTTAGTACCAGTTTCAGTTAAGCATGAAAAACAATTAAATTGTGGAAAAATTAAATGAAATGTTTTTTTAAAATATTTCCATAGCTTTCAAATGCATGTGACATTTTCCTTTTTTCTGCCTGTCTCTGTCACTCTTTTTTACTCATGCGAGATCTTGGTAGCAGGTAGTAGTAGTCCTAATATTTGATATGAGTTCTTGGTTTTGATTGTTTAAGCAGTAGACTGTTTTTAGTTTGGCTTACGTATTGCTCTGGGTGTTGAGAGCAATACATAGGCCAAACCAAAAACAGCCCACATAGATCCCAGATCAAAATTCGGGAATACAGAAAAATAACATTCAGTGAACACATTGGCATTTGCACCACTAACAAACAACCCAGCTTCAGAAATGTTCCCCTTTATAAATTCAGGGATGATGCGAACTGTAGTCAGCGCATTAGTAAAGAGTCATATTTTATCACAAAATATAAACCCCTTTTGAATGCGTCCACCACAAACGACACTATTACAAGAGCCTTAGAATAATACCCACGCAAATATTAAAAACGATATATTCAGTCACTACCCATGAATTTATTCAGACCAATTCCAATCACTACTATTACAACCACAACAGATCACTTTTAGGTCACTTGACCACTTAAAACAATTCCACCAACATCCTATTACTGTCATACCACTCCCGCATTTTATAATTATTCTTTCTCTTCTTTTCCTACTCCCTCTTCTTCTTCTTTTTCTTCTTTTCTCAGCTACTATTGCTGCTTAAACAAACAAAATCAAGAATTCATATCAAATATTAGGGCTATTGCTACCTGCTACCAAGATCTCGCATGAGTAAAAAAGAGAGACAGACAGAAAAAAGGAAAATGTCCCTTGCATTTGAAAACTATGGAAATATTTTTTAAAAAAACCATTTAACTTAATTTTTTCACTATTTAATTGTTTTTCATGCTTTACACTAGGTTGAGAAAGTCGCCAAGACTGAAACCGGTACTAAAATGTTCTTCATGATAAAATTATTTTAGCATTTTCTACTTTGTCTTATTTTACTTATAAATACATACATATATATTGATTTATCTATTTATATATACACACACATACATACAGAGAGAGAAGAGAGAGAGAGAGAGAGAGAGAGAAATATATAGGCATCATTGAAATTTTATTTACAACACTATTAGACAGAATGACACTTACAATGGAAATCTGTATATTGAGCAGAAACCAGAGTTGTGTTTCTCTAAATCTTATCTCAAGATAATTGATTTTCTGGTACCATCATTTTATGGAACCTCTAGATGTTGCTGATAATGTAAAGTAAATCTCAATCTCATCCACAATAAGGAACTAAAATATTCTTATTTCTATTCTATAAATTGATTTGATTTCTGTTCCTCATCGTAAAATTATTTCAGTATATTTTCAACATATATAATCATTAGATTTTATAAATTTCATAAATTGTTCTATTAAACATACACACAAATATGCATTTAAAATTAAATGCCAGAGTGTAAGGAAGCAAGTGCTTGTCTGCTTCAGGCAAAAGGATTTATTAAAATTTATAAATTTGTATAAAGTATCCAAGTTTATCCTAATTTACAAACTTCTAAAAATATTTTTTGGTGGGTCAGGTCACTCATAATTTCCACAGGCTATGGTTTTATTTCTGTAACCCACACACACATCAAGATGATAATGGTGTATATATTTATCATCATCATCTCTAAATGATGATGATGATGATGATGATTATCATCATCATCATCATCATCATCTCTCAAAGTCCATCTTTCTTGCTGACATGGATTGGACAGTTTTATAGAAGCTGAGGAATTGGAGGGCTGCATTGTACTCCAATGCCTGATTTTGCCATGGTTTCTATAGCTATCTACTCTTTTTAATGCCAACTACTTCATTGAGTTTATGATGTGATTTTGTTTTCATAAGTGAGGTTACCTATCAACTTAACTAAGGCACATAAAGCGACCTCATATCTATATCTTTATATATATATATATATATATATATATAGAGAGAGAGAGAGAGAGAGAGAGAGAGGGAAAGTTTACGAAAATAAACAAAAGACGAAGATAGATGGTGTACAAAACAAACAGATGTATTAGTATAGTGCTCAGGAAAAGAAAAAGTCTTTTACATTTCGAGCCTACGCTCTTCTACAGAAAGGTACACAGAAAAAACGAGGAGAGGAAAAAAATGTGTGTAGTGGCTAACGATCTATCATGGCATCTGATATATATATATATATATATATATATAGGAGATAAATAAAAATATATGCATACATACAAACATATATGTACGTACCTACATCTACATTATATATACATGCATATATAAATAATTATAGGGAGTACAGGACATCACAATAAGACGTAGAACGGAAAAAGCCAAAAACAAAAAACAAGAAAACGGAAAACGAAAAACAAGAAAACGAAAACAAATACAGGACGAGCTACACAAGGACAAACCCCCGTCATCAGCTGTCGCTAGAGGAGTCAGGCATGTTTCGAAGGCATAACAGAACACTAATCCAATAGGCCTTCCTGCGAGAGAATTAAATAAAATTTCAAGCAGCGGGGCAAAATGAGTACGAACACAAACAGACGTAACAATAAGACTGCAAATTAAGATACATGTACAAAACAAACACAAGAGGACGAACGAAAAAGCCTTTTTCTGGCATAGACAAACAATAAAACTGCAAAAATAAAATACATGTACAAAAAGTACAATTAGTTACAAAACGAGAAAATAACAGGAATACTATACAGGAAATCAACCACACAAGGGGACGAACGAAGAAGCCTTTTGCTGGCAAGGACGAAAGTGTAGTAGCAGCGCGTGGAGGCAGTCTTTTCAATAGTGGGAACCACGTGTAAAGGAATTTTGTTTTATAGGCAAGGAAGAGGGAAGGAGGAGGGGGACACGCGGCGAAGAGAGAGGAGGAGTGGGAGGGAGAAAGATTGAAGAGGTTAAAGCATAGCATCATAGCATCACAATTCTGAAATATCTATAAAACCATCAAAAGCTTGTTTATTTTTATGTTTTTTGATTTATTATTAGTGTTGCTTAATATGTTCTGCTAAAATTGCTACTTCTTTTCAGATATCATCAGGGAAAGGTAATTAAAATTCATTAAAATGGCAACTCTATTGGACTTTCAAAGAGGTCAAATTGTCAGTGCTTGTATGGCAGGCAGTAGCGTAACAAAAACAGCTGAAATGTTTGGTGTATCAAGAAGTACTGTCTCAAAATTAAGACAGTCTTTGAGAAAGAGAGAAAAACCTCTTCGTCAAAACGAAATTGTGGAAGAAAACCAAAACTTTCAGATTGGGACCATCAGACTCTTACACAAATTGTTAGAAAGGACCACAAATGTACAGCTGTCAAAATTACTGCAGAGCTTAATGACCACCTCGAGAACCCATTTCCCACAAAAACTGTTTGCTGGGAGCTGCACAAAGCCAGATTTCATGGGAGGGCTGCAATCAGAAAACCACTACTTTCAAAAACAAACTTAGCAAAGCATTTAAAGTGGAGTAAAAACCTACAGAATTGGTCCCTAGAGCAGTTGAAAAATGTTACTTTCTCAGATGAGTCATCCTTTGTCTTATTTTCAACCACTGGCCGAGTATACATGTGGAGACAGCCAAAAGAAGCATTTGACCGAGACTGCCTTTTTCCAACTGTTAAACATAGAGGAGGATCTGTGATGATCTTGGGGCTATATCTTGGAAATCCACCAGCCCAATGATTTTCCTTCATGACAGAATTAATAGTCAAGGCTATTTAAGCATTTTATCTGATCAAATTCATCCTATGGTTGCGGAACTGTTTCCAGAGGGAAACACAATCTTTCAGGATGACTTATGCACCAATTCACACAGCTGAAGTTGTTACTGAATGGCACGAGGACCATTCTAGTGAAGCTGAATATCTTATCAGATCACCACAGTCCCCAGATTTCAATATTATTGAACATTTATGTTGCATTTTAGAAAAACAAGTAAGGAGTTGAAATCCTCCACCAACATCACTACAAGAACTGGAGACTGTTTTAGCTGAAGAACGGACAAAAGTTCCTTTGGAAACAATTCAAACTTTGTACGAGTCCATACCTCATGGAATTCAAGCTGTAATTATTGCCGAAGGAGGACCCACCCCATATTAAACTAAATTTGTTTGAAATTTTAAGGCGTTTCCATTATTTTGTCCAACCCCTGTATATATGGTATTAATAAAGTAGGAAATGGAATGTGTAATAGACTTTATTGGGTACAACATATGTTTTGACCCATTCTGGGTCTCTTCAGATAGATCTATAAAAAGTCACATTAGAGATTTCTTGAGTTGGCTTACGTACTGCTATATGTCCATCAAATTTGAGAATGAGTAAAAACAGAGAAAAATTTTTGAAATGCAAAACTTTCAAATATGAATGTGAAAAGTATACATTCTAGTTTAGAGGAAATGATATAATGAGCTTTTGCTGTTGTAACTGTTAAGAGAAAGAAAAGAAAAGGAAGTAGAAGTTGAAAGGAAGATAATACTTAGACGAAAATATTTCGTGTTTGTGCTTAGACACATATATACATACACAGATACATACATATATACGCATTCATACACGCACATCCCAGTATATGAACATATACATACAACTAGATACATGCACATTACACACATGTATGGGTGTTATGCATAAGTATATATAGGAACTCATATATGCAGGTACACACATGCATATATACATAAATATACATACATAACAGATAAATATGTGCATATATTCATATGTAAAGCAAGATACAGATGTCTGTGCAAAGTTTGACACACACACACTTATTAATACACTCGCATATACACATAAGTAAATATATATACGTATAGATATATATGCACATATATGTACACATATATATACATATATACACATACACACATATATGCTTATATGTATGCATATACACATGCACACACATATACACACACATAAATACATACACACATATGCATATACATACATACACACACACATATACGCATATATATGTATACATATGCATATACAGACCTAGATTGCAAGATCATATGCCAAATGCAAGTTATTCAAATATAGTTCCTCAAGTTCAGGTGTATTAAGAGTTGTGGGCACCATGTATACATCAAGTTATGTATGGTTGGCCTTGTAATATGTGAATGTTTGTTTAGCTTCATGTAGGCATCTAGGTAATTGTTCAATGACTTTATTTATAATATGCTCCTTTGTTAACATAATCGAGAGTGACTTCTCAGAACATAACAGACATTTCCAGGATATGGTGTTGTTGTCTTTGCTTCTTTAAGCCTCCAGATAAAATTGGCCAGTGATGTTACATGTCCTTTAAGGATATTTCGAATGCTGGTGATGTGGTTGTGGTATCGATTTTTGAAAAATTAAACCACATCACCAGCTTTGAAAATATCCTTAAAGGACATGTAACATCACTGGCCAATTTTATCTGGAGGCTTAAGGAATCGAAGACAAAATACGATGTCACATGATCCAAACTTAGACATGCAAGTCCCAAAAACACTATATCTGGAAATACCAGTTATGCTCCGAGGAGTCACTCTCGATAATGTTAACAAAGGAACAACTACCCAGATGCCTACATGAAGCTAAGCACACATTCACATATTACAATCCCGATCATACATAATTTGATGTATACATGGTGCCCACAACTCTTAATATACACAAACTTGAACTATAATTGAATAACTTGGATTTAGCATATGATCTTGTACTCTAGATTCATATATGTATATACGTATACATATATATATATATATATATATATATATATATATTATTATTATTATTATTATATTATTATTATTATTATTATTATTGTTTACAAACAATACACAATGCGTGAACTACAATACTCTCCTGTATATATATATATATATATATATATATATATATATATATGTGTGTGTGTGTGTATATATATATATTACCCACAAGGGGCTAAACATAGAGGGGACAAACAACGACAGACAAACGGATTAAGTCGATTACATCGACCCCAGTGCGTAACTGGTACTTAATTTATCGACCCCGAAAGGATGAAAGGCAAAGTCGACCTCGGCGGAATTTGAACTCTGAACGTAACGGCAGACGAGATACCGCTAAGCATTTCGCCCGGCGTGCTAACGACTCTGCCAGCTCGCCGCCGTATATATATATATACAGGAGAGTATTGTAGTTCACGCATTGTGTATTGTTTGTAAACAATAATAATAAATAGTAAACACATTATTAATATATATGTATATATATATATATATGTGTGTATGTATGTGTGTATATGTATATATGTGTATGTATGCGTATATATATGTCTACGTATTCATCTGTGTGCATTTGCGTTTTTGTAGGTGTATTTATATATTAGTGTGAATATGTGTATACGTGTATGCAGGCATGTGTTTATGTGTGTATATGAATACATATATGTATATATGTTTATATGTATATATGTATATATATATATATATATATATATATATATATATATATATATATATATATATATATATATATATACATACATATATATATATATGTATATATATTTACTTATGTGTATATACGAGTGTATTAATACATTTGTGTGTGTCAATCTTTGCACAGACTTCTGCATCTTGCTTTATTTATGAATATATGCACATATTTATCTATGCTATGTACGTATATTTATGCATATATACACGTGTGTACCTTTGTATATGAGTTCCTATACATATGTATATATTCGTCCATACATGGGCATATGCGTGTGTATCTAGTTATATGTATATGCCCATATACTTGGATGTGCGTGTGTGATTATGTGTGTATCTGTGCGTATATATGTGCGTATGTATGTATATGTGTGTATATATGTATGTATCTGTGTATGTAAACATGCATCTAAGCACGAACACAAAAATTTTTCGTCTAAGTATTGTCTTCCTTTCAACTCCTACTTTTTTTTTCTTTCTCTTAACAGTTACAACAGCAAAAGCTCATTACGTAATTTTCTCTAAACTAGAATGTGTACTTTTCACGTTCATATATGAATTTTTTGCATTTCAATAATTTTTCTCTGTCTTTACTCATTCTCAAATTTGATGGACATTGTTATGAAATTATAAATTATAATGTGAAGTAAACAGGAAAACAGCTTTCATGCTGCAAGTCCATTGTTAAAATGGGGGACGCTATAGTTATTAGCCAAAACTGAAACTATGACAAATTGGCTACCCGCCAGCAAACTTTATAAATAGAGATAATTTTACTCCCCACCTCAGTTTTTGCGACAGTTTTGTTCAGTTGGATTCTGGAAGCTATGATTGTCTGTTTAGTTCCTGCACTTTGAGCTTTGTGTTAGGCATTTATGGAATTATTCTATGCTCCAGGAATTTGTCAGAACTTTTTACTTGTCAGTTTTAAAATAATTTCTGTGTCACATTTGGGTCCAAAGTTCGACATTGCAAAGTTCAATACCCAAGGTTTCTACATTCCAAGGTTCGATATCCAAGGTTTCTACATTCCAATGTTCGATATCCAAGGTTTCTTCTACGTTCCAAGGTTTTTAAATTCCAAGGTTTGATATCCAAGGTTTCTACATTCCAATGATCCTTGCCTTCAGTTCATTTTTGCTGTTACAAGTTTTCTTGGTCTCTCGCTCAACTGCACCCCACACATAATAATCAAGAGGGTTGCAGTCTGGGGAGTTAGGTGGCCAGATATTAAGGATGATGTGGTCACAAAAATTGTCTGTCTACCATAACATGGGTTCTCCCACTTGTGTGGCATGGTGCAGAGTCTTGTTGCCAGACATAGGGTCCCTTCCCTATGTCTGGCAACAGACTTGACCCAGGGCAGCACCACTTGCCACACACTTGACTCAGGACAGCACTATTTCTTCCAAGCACTTGATGTAGACCTCCGTGTTGTGTGTGAGGCTGTGTGGGAAGGTGAATGGAGGCATAATGTCACCATCACTATGATGTTGACTGGATGTTTAATTTTTATCACTCTCATCACTTGTTTTGGGGACTCACATTGACACCCAACACTCTGAAATGTTTGGACTGGAGCTTCCAGTGTGAATGCCAAGCAGTACAGCATGTCAATTCCAAATCTATGGCAGAGTGAATTGCATCATGGGGCTTTTTACCTCACAAATAGTGCCCAACTGACCCTACTATACTATGTAGTACTATACTGTGCAGTTGATAAAATCAAAAACTTACAATGCACATGTGCAAAATTAAAAATATAAAATGGTGACACTTTATCCATTGCTCCCTGTATATGTGTGTGTCTTTTTGTCTGTGTTTGTCCCTCACCACTGCTTGACAACTGGTGTTGGTGTGTTTACATCCCTTCAACTTAGTGATTCTACAGAAGATTGATAAAATTAGTACCGGGTTTAAAAAAGTACTGGGGATCGAGTCAAGTTCTTCAAGGTGGTGCCCAAGCATGGTTGCAGTCTAATGACTGAAACAAGTAAAAGATAAAAGACACACCCTCATACACCCACACACATATATGTGTATGTGTATGTATATCTATCTATCTATCTATCTATCTATCTATATATATATATATATATATATATATAGGGGGAGAATTCACAAAAAAAAACGAAAGACAAAGACAGGTGGTGTAGAAAACAAACAGATGTATAAGTATAACACTTAGGAATTGAAAAAGTCTGTTATGTTTCTAGCCTACGCTCTTCCACAGAAAGGAACACAGAAAGAAACAAGGAGATATAAATTTGTTGTTTAACCTAAACTCTTCCCATCATTGGGCAAATCTATATGAACAGCGTTATGTTTATGCTGTGCTCTTGCATGTGTGCCTACATTTTACAATTAGTGCACAAACTTTACACCATGAAATTTATTACTTTTTTTACTAAAGAAATTTGAGTAACATTTCCTCATAAGGGCATACTTATACTTTGCCAAGAAAGACAAGAATTGCTTGCAAGCAAATTTCTATGCACACTCACAGCAATAACCCTTGAACATCAGTTTTCTAGTCTTAACCATTACGTCTCTTTTATGATTATTTTGCACCATGTTTTCCAATGTATCTTCGTTGTTTCAGACAAAAGTATTTGATTTGAAAGAAATTTGGTTGCTATTTCTTGCAGATAGTGAAGCCATATAGAAACTCCTCCATTGGATCAGTTTTGATATATTACATTGTATAGAAAAGATTTCATACTGAGTAAGATATATTTATATTTTGTAGCTATATGGTTCCTTGCACATTACTTCAGTCTCAAGGAAAAATTTTCTAATTTAATTTAGTACTTTATAGATATTTTTATAGATAGTTACAAAGTAGTAGAGTGTACTCAACTCTATCCTTGAAAGTTGATATGATTCCTGTTCCTAAATGCAAAACTATTTCTGTGTATTTTCTACATATTTGATCATAATTTGTATAGATAGTAGAACTTTGTAAATGGTATTGTAATATATATATATATATATATATACAATTTAAAAGATAAAGTTTAAGGGAAATAGTGTTAGCTTGTTCAGCAAGAATTATTTAGAAAAGTTCATAAATTTGGTCAAGGTTGATTAAACATCCAAATTTGCAAGCTTCATAAAATAATTTTTACCAAAGATATTCAACTATTAGTTTTCTCAAGCCCTGTGTTTGAAAATTATTTTGTATATGCACATGTATGTGAGTGTGTTTATGTGTCTAAGTTCATACAAGTGTTAGTTATTGTGTAACTATTTATGCTCCATAACATTGTGGCTTGAAAAATACAGGTTGATAAAATAGATATTCGTGTTGATATGATTGACTTAACACTTGGGGATGGTACCCAGTATTGTCACAGAAACGTAATGGAAACCAGTATAGAAACGTTTTTTTTATGTAATTTTTAGTTGCATTTATATATGTGAATGTGTTTGTGTGCATATTTTCAGCATGAAACTTTGTCAGTGAACAGGTCGCGGTCTCAAAGCGACGAAAATATTTTGACAAATTAAATTTAAATGTTGAAGTGAATCTAACGGTTTTGTGTGTTTCTTAAATGGCTTATAAACACCTTCCACACTGCAATTGACATTGAAACAATTGATGTTAAACTTGAGCAAATGAAAAATGTGAATCAGGGCAACTTGTGAGATATGTGCAGCTCTGAGAGAGAGTGGCTGGGAAAGTATTTACCATGGAATAAGGAGAGAGCTGTGTACGAGGGGCGTTCAATAAGTAATGCCTCTGACCCACTTGCATTTGTTTGATCTAGCTGAAATTTTGCATATGCAATTATTTATAACTTTATAGATTAAGTGAAAAATTACAGCTCTGAACTAATTGTGGTTTCTGATTTACAGGTGTTTGAACTAAGTCAAGTGTGAAATGGAGCCTGTTGAGTGTCGAGCAGTGATCCGGTTTTTGTATTTGAAAGGACGCACACCACGGGAGACTTTTGATGAAATGAAAGTAACTTATGGTGATGATGCCCCATCATATGACCTTGTAAAACGCTGGCATCGTGAATTCAAACATGGTCGGAACTCTGTGGAAACAGCTCCCAAATCTGGTCGCCCCCCTTCTGCCATTGATGAGGCATCTGTCCGTCAAGTTGAGGCTGCCATTTTGGAAGATCGACGCATAACTATTTGCCAAATAGCCCATGAGGTCAAGATTAGTACCAGGTCTGTGGAAACTATCATTCATGACCATTTGCATATGCAAAAGGTGTCTGCCAGATGGATTCCCAGGCTGCTCACACCTTTCCAGAAGCAAGAACGCATCGAGTGCTCGAGGATGAATTTGGAGATGTGCCAAGAAGATGAGTCAAAATTTTTCAAAAGACTGATTACACAGGATGAAACCTGGGTCCATCACTATGATCCAGAGACCAAAGCCGAGTCAATGCAGTGGAAGCACCGTGACTCACCTCCAAAGAAGGCAAAGGTGCAGCCCTCCGCTGGCAAGGTCATGCTCACAGTCTTCTGGGACCAGGACAGAGTAGTGATGACTGATTTCCTGGCAAAGGGTACCACAATTACAGGAGCCTATTATGCTTCACTTTTGAGAAAATTAAGAGAAGCTATCAAAATCAAGAGGTGGGGCAAGATCAGCAAAGGCATACTCCTCCTGCAGGACAACGCTCCGGTCCACATCTTGCGTATCGCCAGATCAGAAGCACAGGCGTGCGGCTATGAACTCATCGCCCCTACTCTCCTGACCTTGCACCCTCTGATTTTCACCTCTTCCCAGCCATGAAGTTGTTTTTGAAAGAAAAGCAGTTCCCAGATTATGCAGCCTTGATTTCTGAAGTCACGTTGTGGTTGGAAGACCAAGCTGGGGTCTCCTAAAAAAACGGTCTCCAGAGCTGCATCAAACAATGGGAGAAATGCGTAACTCTGGGTGGTTCCTATGTAGAAAAATACTAATAACTGTGCCAAGTTTCGTTGCTCTACTGCTATGGGAAGTAGGTCAGGGGCATTACTTATTGAACGTCCCTAGTAAGATATAGTAAAAATGACAAAAACAGGAGATGAATGAATCCTGTGGGCATGGCAAATGTGCACTTTGTGTTTGTGGA
>NC_043006.1:87206870-87249370 GCF_006345805.1 Octopus sinensis | reverse complement strand
ACGGTTTTGTTCAACTGAAACTGAAAGGTACAGAGAATTATATTTCATGTGATAACAGCCACAACAACAGTTCCATCAATGATGAATATATTGATACTACTGTTACTGTGGATAATGTTGATGGTAGTAGCATCAGTATTGGTGGTGGCATAACAATAATAACAATTGTTGTTCTTCTTCTGTGTTACTTAACAAATTTCCACAATATTTACTTGCAAAGACATTACTCAAAGAAACAATACTGTCTGCCGCCACTACAGTAGATTGTTTTGGTGCAAAGTTAGTATAGAGCCATCTAATTTGTCTTTGTTAGCAGACTGTTATAACACGACAGATCAAGTGTCTCATACAAAAAACAGAAAAAGAAATAAAGAACAGGATTTAAGACAACAACAACAACACAAACAACCACTACCAAAACAATCCCAACCAGCACCACTATCATCTCAACACCATTGGTAACAAAAAGCAGCCATATCACTCATGACAAAATGAATTTCTTTCAATGCATACATACATATACATATATATAATACATATATATATATATATATATACGTATGAGTGTATATATATATATATATATATATATATATATAATATATATATATATACGTATGTGTGTATATATATATATATATACGTATGTGTGTATATATATATATATATGTATATATATATATATATATTTGCATAAGATATTTTTCTCCATTTCTCGAATATGTCTGTGAATACATTTGAGACAAATAATGAGGAGCATTGAAGTACCAATATATTTCAATTTTCAACGAATATCTCACTTCAATGAGGTGTCATTTATATTTTCTGATCAGTAATATGAAATAAACCAATAATAGTTGCTTTGCTCTCCTTGTTGCCATTCTTGTTCTTACTGCTGATGCTGATGATGCTAGACTCAATATGGTATATGTCATTGATAACATCATCATCATCATCATCATCATCATTGCTATTAGATTAGAAACTATTGTTGTTGTTTTTGTTGTTGTTGTCATTATTATTATTATTATTATTATTATTATTATTATTATTTTTTTTTATTTTTTTTATTTATTATTATTATTATTATTATTATTATTATTATTATTATCATCATCATCATCATTATTATCTATTCACTTTTATTTTATTGTGTATTCCTCGCCATGAAATTGAATGGATCTACCAACTTCATATTTAATGCACCAATTTTCATCAGAAAATGAGTTTTTGAATTGATATTAGTTTGAAATGAAGCATATTTAAATCATTGTTAAAACAATCTGACAGCCCCAGATTTAATTTAAGGAACAGAAGTTGATATTTTCTTCCTATGTATTACATTTATATTGTTTTGTTTTGTTTTTCGAATGTTTATATTTTGTTAATAAGTTTGCTCAGTTCACAGAATATAATCTATAAGTTAAAGCAACATTTTCATCATAAATGTACTTCACTTTATTCATTCTGACATTCAGTTTTGCTTTTGTTGCAGTTTTATTTTGTCTGTTTTTTTTTTAATTTTATTTCTTACTTTTTTCTAATCATTTATACTGTAGTCAAACTATATAACATTCCAATGTACGTTATCTAGAAATTTCTCTAGCTTCCAGTTCATTCTATAAAACAATGAAATAAAATTACACCATAGACATTTAAATATAAATAAATGTATGTATGTTTGTAAGTGTGTGTATGTATGTATGTATGTATGTATGTATGGATGGATGGATGGATGGATGTAGGGAGAGAGGGAGAGAAACACACAGGGTCTAGTTATCTATTCCTCTATCTCTCTCTTATATATACATACATACAAATGCACACACACATATATGTATATATGTGCGTGCGTATATATATATATTTATACATGATGATGATGATGATGTATATACTCATATTTCTATTTGCCAGATTGTTATATGAATATATGTATGTATATGTGTGTGTGTGAATATATGTTTGTATGCATACATGTGTGTACATATGTGCATATTTATGTATGTCAAGATATTTGTATACAATTTCCAAGTTATCGTAGGACAGTGAAATAAAGATTATAAAGTAGGATATTTCTGAAAGAATTGCTGAGGCCAACATTTTATTCAGCTGGGTGCACCTCATGACATGGAGCCACTCATCCCTGAGTTAGAAGTGATATTTATTTTTTCCAGCTGGCTGAGTAAGTCAAACAGAGTAATATGACTTGTCTAGCATCACAACATAATGAATTTAGCAAGAGTTGAACTCCTGACATTGTGGCCAATTGTCCAATCCAGTACCACAATCAGAATGCTTGTTGGCACACATGCAGCAACACTGGCTTATATGTATGCCTGTCAAATATAACACACACACTGATGCATATATATGTGTGTGTGTGTGTGTGTGTGTGTATGGGTTAGCTAGTCCAAATTACTCCATAAAGAGCATGGAGCTGGTTTCCTGTTCTCTCTGTTGTATATATTCCTCGTTGGACAGGACACTGAACTCTGTATATATATGTGCGTGCATGCGTGTGTGTGTGTGTACATACATGCACATATAAATATATATGTGTGAATGCTTTTATGTATATGAACACACACACACACATTACTGTAATTTTCTGTATTCTGTTGGATAAATCTTTATGTTGATATTCTGCTTGGGTAAGATGAAGCCAACATGTGTTGTGCAGCAGACCCATTCTACCATGTAGCCTGATCCCATTTCCAAGCAATACTGAAAGGAGGCTGGTTTCCTTTCATTTGATTTTGTCCTGTATACATATAGTTCATGCAGAATTTTCAAAGAACCTCCCTTATAATATAAATATATGTACAATATAAAACACTTTAACAAGATTTGATATCTTACACTATGCTTCACATTCAGCAAAACTAGTTATTACCTGTGCCTCAGAAGGTGTTGAAGTAATTAATTATATGGGATTTGAATCGTAATCTGAAGTTTTTTAATCTAGTTCAAGTTAAATAATTTGTTTTGTATGAATAAATGGGAAGTTTTCTTTTAGCAGTCTTTGTCCACATCTTCAGGTATGCTCTACCACACACACACACACACACACACACACACTGGGATATGTAACACACTGCCTAAATACTAACCTTGAGAAATTAGGCTTCTCAAAACCAGAAAGGGGAAAGCTGATTTGAAGACTACAGATCTAGTCCATCACTGGAACTGTAAAAATCTGTAAAACTTTGCCGAAATTTATCTTTGAAGTATTTATGAGCTTGTCTAGATATGCAAGTATATGCATGAGATGACATACATAAAACAAAACATACAAATCTGCACATATGCATACATACTAAAATACCTTGTTGATGATGTTGATGTATGTATATATGCATGCATGTGCATGCACAAATACACACATGCACACATATATACATACATATGCCAGTTGCTTTGCTCTTAAAACCTATCCAGCAATTCTTTCCAGAGACATTTTTACCACATGTTCATAGAATCTCTCAATTTGAAGTTGTGGCTCAGCCTGGAGTGCCTCTCTAATCTCAGTGCTGTACAATCTTTTAAGTAACATTACTCCAAACACCCTTCAGAGAGACCCCATCTCAGCCACTTCTGTTTGCGTTTGCATTCTTTCAGTCATTACCCAAGATTCATCACTATGTAAGGGTGGGCATAAACATCGAAATAGAGAATTTGACTTTTACACCTACCTCCTTTCTTTAGTGACTGAATGCTGAAGCAAGATTTTTTTTTTATGCGCCCTTTTCAAGCCTAGCCAGGCTCATGGGCCCAGTTTCCCGGTTTCTATGGTGTATGAGATGCCAGTTCATTGCAGCATTATTCAAGAAACAGGAAGAAATAGTGAGAGAAAGTTGGACTGAAAGAGCTTTAGGTGTTTTCGCTCAATAAACACACTCAATGCCCAGTCTGGGAATCGAAACCGTGATCCTTCGACCGCGAGTCCACTGCCCTAACCACTGGCTGAAGCAAGAGCTTTCATAAAACACGAAGGAATAATTGAATCATGATGCAATCATACTTGGGAATTAAAATGCACGTGCATGTACACACAAAATTCAAATAAAAACACACATATACACTCTAAAGAAACTAGGCTCAGCTCACAAAACACATCTTAATTTGTCTAATTGAAGCAATTATTCTTGTCGGCCTCTATAGAAATAATTAGAAATATTTTGCAACCAAACATTAAGTCAATGAATTGAGTGTATTGTCATCTCACATCTTCTGGAAGAAGTTGTTCTCCAAATTTGAAATACCTATTTCTTTACTACCCACAAGGGGCTAAACACAGAGGACAGACAAACGGATTAAGTCGATTATATCAACTCCAGTGCGTAACTGGTCCCTCTTAATTTATCGACCCTGAAAGGATGAAAGGCAAAGTTGACCTCGGTGGAATTTGAACTCAGAACGCAGCGGCAGACGAAATACTGCTAAGCATTTCGCCCGGCGTGCTAACGTTTCTGCCAGCTCGCCGACCATAGTGATTGACATAATCTCATTCAAATCTGCCAGAACATATAAAAAGTGACTTTGTATATCACCATTCTGATTCTAGCTGGTTTATGTAGGCCTGATAATTTGTTATTGACTCAGCATACATCAGCAAATGTACATCATATACTCATGTATGTTTTTATCTCTTTTAGATAAATAACAAGAGTTATGTTTCTTTGACATTTTTCTTTCTTGTACATTTGATACTTTAAAATATTCAGCTTCAGCAGTAATATAAAACCCTTTTAAATCATTGCCAGTCTATTATTTTTCATTCCATTCCTTTGAATATAATGGTTTCTTCGATTTACTCTAAAATTACATCAATTTTACACAACAAATAAGGATTTAATATTTATTTTCTTCCAATCTCATTTTGTAATCTTACAATTTTGTTCTTACATCATCATTTCTTACCAATTTTTTGTCAATGTCCCCCTTTCTTAACCTGCCAATCTCCAGTGAGCCATTGGTGAAACAAGATATTGTAAATCAGTATTATCACACACACACTTGGAAATTGAAAAATATTTACTTGACATCTTTAAGATGATGTATATTAACTTGACCCATTCCATAAATCAACGATTTTCAAAAGTAGTGTGAAAGGGAAGGACATGAAGCTATGATATAACTACCTCAACTTTTACCCTTATGGTATAGCTTCATGCCCCTCTATCTCACATTACTTTGAAAGTCAGGAAATTGTGAAACCAGTTAAGTTAACATAAATAAACCTTCTTAAAGACTTCAAGTGTATTTTCAACTTCATTTCTTTATAATCCAAGTGGAATGAAAAAGGACTTATTGTTTTCTGTGAGTGTATGTTTGTGTGCTATTAAGCATCGAGTTCATTTCTTGTACATTTATAGCATCATAGTACTTTATTTCACTGCATGCACTCTACGCTTATTTCTTTCATAGTCACAAGGTGCAAATTTGATAGATGAGTTAACTACAGAAGATGACTGGTACTTTGCAATTCCAGAAGCATAAAGAATATTATCTCAGTGAGATTCAGAGTCAGAATGTAAAACCTTACAACTAATTATCTAATGGCATTCCTCTTAGTGCTCAAAGGTTTTACCAATCTGACATAAAATATTTCCTTCTAATATTGAACACAATACCAAAAATTCTTGAGGGGTGAGGACCAATCCCTAGAGTGATGAAAAGTAAAGATGATTATGACAGTTTTTGAACTCAGAATGTAAAGAAGTGAAAAGAAGACAGCAAAGTATTTTTCTGATTTTTGATGATTTTGCCAACCCACTGTCCATCTGCTACATAATATTCAGATTAAAAAAAATAATTAAATAGTTCAAATGTAATAAAAATAGAAAAGGTTATAAAAATAGAAAAGTTCGAATGTAATAAAAATAGAAAAGGTATAAGTGACATTTTTCTCCCTCTTAATTTGTGGTTCTGCACCAATATTAGAAACCCTTAACTTGATGGTTTTACATAAAAGTTGGTGGAAATTGTTTTATTTTATTTTTATACTAGCTTCATTGACATCCCTACTACCTTGTTGCAGTGATGCAGTGGGGTCTCTGAGCCACTGGCGTTTTGACTGCATTGTGTATCTTCAGTCAAAACTACACCCAGATCAAGATCAGTTTCCTCTTCCTGTGGAAGCTGAAATCTTAGACGATTCTAGTGTTTTTTGTGACCTCTATTTTCAGATTTCTAAATGGTAAGATTCTGTCTGAAAATGTTTGATGTAAATGTTCACTGAACTCTTTAGTTTCTCTAGAATAACTAGTCTTGTGTACTTCTACCTGTGTAAATTTTATTGCTTTAAAAAGAAAACCCAAAATAAAATATAATTTTTCAACAATTTTTCTGTTTGGTTGTTTCGATATGCATTCACAACCCTGCTCCCTCCTCAGACCATCCCCAACCCCCTTATAAATATCTGATTTCATGCTTTCAAAGAAATTGTTATTATTTTCCTGTCTGCTGCTCTAAAATGAAACGTAATGTTATTGTTATTATCACTACAATGATGACAATGTGTCATGATCACCATCATCTTCATCCTCATTGTGTCTAACACTATTGTCATTGCAAACATCATCACAATCTCATCAGCATATTAATCATTATAATAATATTTCTCATCTTCATCACAATCATCTTCATCATCATCATCACCATCATCATCATTTACTTGCCTGAATTTTTTTTTTATAATAGGATGCAATCTCAAAGGAACAAAATTTCCTTTGTGATATCTTTCCTTTCCTTTCCTATATTTGTTCACGAATATCCAAACATTTAAAGGAACAACATAACAGCAACAACAACAACCAGAATAACAAGGAAAACAATAACAACAACAACAACAACATCTATAACCAAAGGAGAAAAACAAAAACAAAATGCGTGAATGTGTTTGTGGATGTGATTCTGCTATTTGATTAGTCAGGAAACTTGTAAAACTCTCATCTTTTGTTTGGTATGGTGCTATAATATAAATGTTATACTATTATTGTATAAATGTTATAAATGTTATATTGTGTTAACATTGACTGTTGGCCAAATTTCCTTCTATTATCTCCTTAGCTGAACGGTGCTGTTGTTTGTTTCAATGATACAACAGCCAAGTTATGCTTGAACGATTGGACATTTTGTTATAAATGTATGTATACATCTATATAGCTATGTATATATCTGTCTGTATATCTGTCTATCTGTCTATCTATCTATCTATCTATCTATCTATCTATCTATCTATCTATCTATCTATCTTGTGTGTGTGTGTTACAAAGGAAACTTTCTGGTGTTTAGAAGTACAAATTGCATTTACAAAACAAAACAAAATGGATATTTTGAGAAATAATGGTGTTTTCAGGTTTTTTTATCACTTTTATAATAATTTTGTTTTGTCATAAATTGCCATCCATTTTCTTAATCAACCAATCAATAAAGAACAATGTTTATATCATAAAAGTCTTTTTATTAATTTAAAAACAGACAAAAAAAAACATGCTCGTTCTTACACCACACTCAGCAACAATCTGAGATAAATAAGTTTTTGATGTTATTTACTTCCATCTTCTCATACTGTCATGGGTTGAATAAATTTACAAAGTTCTAGACTAGTGATAAATATATAGATAGTTAGACAGACAGACAAAGAAAGAACCCTAGAGACAGAATGAATATTTAGCCTTGATAAATACAATCTACTATATATGGTACACTATTTTTTACTGCTTGTAACTCCCATATATATATATATATATATATTTAAATTGTTATTTTCCAAACAAGTTGAGGAACAGAAGAGGAAATGAAGTTGAAAATTGGAATTAGTAAGAATTTAATTGTTTTAAAATTTAGGAATACACTTGACTGATTTCACAATAAATTTTCAAAAGAGTTGTGTCACGAATTAGGAAAAGAGAGAGAGAGAGAGGTGGGGCTATAGAAGACTATGAAAATAACAACATATAATAATTTTGCTATTAGGCTCATGTTTTGTGAGAAGGAAAAGGAAGTGTCTTAACATTTTGGGTATGGCCCTTCATCAGAAAAATGTATGGGATAATAAAAGGTGAGAGGAGGTAAAAAACAAAGTGAAAAACCAATTGTGATGAAGGAAAAACAATACATATTTGAAACTAAAAACTATCTGTCTGTCTGTCTGTCTACAATCTTGTTAAGGACATGCTAAACTTTCTCAGACTGGTTCCATGAAACATTGCATCCATTGCATAATGTAAAGGGGTTAGCGTTAGTAGTGTCCAGCTGCAGGACCTAAGTAAATGATGAAATGCATGAGCAGGATATAGTCCTCTAACTCATCTAGGAGATAGGTGTCTCCAAATAAAAACTGACTCAGGCTCTATTGATCTGTGCAACATGTTGCAATATAGATACCAGACGTGAAATGATGATGGTAATAAATATTATGTCTCTGGATCTTAGGAAGGTGACCATCACATATTCACTGCCAAGTCATCCATTTTCTATCACTGTCGGGCTTTGCAAGAGTTGGTTGGAGGTGAAAGAATATCAGAGTAGGAGAAAGTGCTTTCCAGGAAGTAAACCATACATTTGAATTCATGACCTTCCTCTGTGGCAAATATGGAATGAAACATGCAGGATCCAGATATGGAACTCCAACAGAGTGCTGCTGACCTGGCTATAGTTTTGAGTGGCACCCTCTGTAGCATATTTGTCATGCGTAGCCCTCTTCATCTGCTGGTTCAACTGTTAAGACCTGTTGTAATCATCATCATCCGCTTGTTCCACTGTTGGGGTCTTTGGGAGTTGGCCATGCTAAGTCTGGGTCCTTGTATATGGACTAACCTGGAGCTTAGAACTGACAGCATTACTCTCAGTTATTAGTCTATGCAAGCCCCTCCAATATGACAAGGAGTGACCATCAGAGGGATAATATAATGTCATGTGTGTGTGTTTGTGAGTATATATATATATATATATATATATATATATATAAATTATAAATATTATTGCTAGACAATAGTATTATTTTCCAGCTAAGTAGAGCACTGTACTGTAAAGGCAGAATTACAAATAGAAAATAGTGGTACAACAAGGCACCGATGTTTGCTGAAAATAGCATTTGATAATAGAACGATGCTATTTCAAAGCTTCACTGAATATATACTGGTAAAGATGTGGTCTAGGTAACGAATATAACAAATTTTCATCTTACCTCTAGTAAGAACACTGGATAGATGAACAACCTAGAGTGGATAATATAGTGCTCGAGTTTCAGGCTTTCCTAATACACCTGTTATTGTAAATTCTGTTAGTCCTCATCAGCTAGATTCACCAAACATGAAATTTTAAAATATCCATTACATCAATGCCAAAATATTCGGTTGAACTGTTGTTGACTGCTATTTCCAGCAAACATCGGTGCCTTGTTGTACCACTATTTTCTATTTGTAATTCTACCTTTATGTTGCCCTATTTAGCGCGAAAATATTATACTATTGTATTACAATAATATTTATAACTTTTATATGAAACCTTTTCACTGATTTTGGTTCTATTTATGGCTAGGTGTTCCACCGAATATCCTGGCATTGATATAATGAATATTTTAAATTTTGTGTTTGAGGAATCTAACCGATGGAGACTAACTGAATTTATGCGAACAGGTGTTCTCATAAATTCTAATAAATAAAGTCTGAAACTCGAGTACTAGATTATCCACTCTAGGTTGTTCATCTAGCCAGTGTTCTCACTAGAGGTAAGATGAAAATCTTTTATATTCATTGTTCACACACATCTTTGCCAGTATGTATTCAGTGATGCTTTACATAGCATTGTATTGTTATCAACTGCTATTTCCAGCAAACATCGGTGCTTTGTTGTACCACTATTATATATATATATATATTGCCATTGATGAACCTCTTGATACTGTCATCTAGGAGTTAACAACCAATTTGAAAACCACAAGTTCCTCTGTATGTAGGGTGCCTATACAGGGTGGCTATCATAGTTACTGGTTCTTGCTGCTGTTGGTAGCATTGATCAGTGTTAATTTGTTCAGTTCTTTTAGTCTGCTTCTTAAACCTTTTGCTATGGTTCACTGCTAGACAATGTGATTTATTTGTCAGTTCTTCCTACAGGATGTATGTCATCTTACACCCTTTTAGCATGTTTCTGAGCTGATCTGTTTCTTTTCCCCCACCCCATCTCATTTACCTATGGACTCATATTTGCAACTCAGATTAAAAGACTTCCTCAGGAATTTAGGCATTGGGAATGGTCACAAGGCTTGCTATCCTCTTCATATGTGATTTGGTTATCATATTTTCAATATTAGCTCTCTTTAAGGCAGCAAGATGGCAGAAACGTTAGCACACCTGGTGAAATGCTTAGTGGTATTTCGTCTGCCTTTACATTCTGAGTTCAAATTCTACTGAGGTCAACTTTGCCTTTCATCTTTTTGGAGGTCAATAAATTAAGTACCAGTTGCATACTGAGGTCAATCTAATCGACTGGCCCCCTCCCCCAAAATTTCAGGCCTTGTGCCTGAATAGAAAGGAATATTAGCTCTCTTTTCCCACTGTCAGCCCTTCTTGCTGGCTACTCTTTCTTGTCACTACTTTGCTACAGCTTTTGGTGGAAGGTTTTGTGGTACATTCTATATCTTTGTTGTAGTATTCAGGTTTTACATCATCATTCACAGAGGGCTTTTTATTGTCACTTTCATAGAAAACCATAAGTCAAACTGACTTTGCACAAACTGCTCTCTAGCTATTGAGATGTTGTTTAAGATGTTACTTCTTTCATATGAATCATGTATAGATATCATTTATAAAAACTATCATTGAATGGTTCTTATTTACCCAATACTTTCAACAATTTATCCTAGAAATTAAATGTATTTATGGAAACAAGAGCTTATGTCTAATTCCCAAAAGCCTAAAGTCTTTAGATCCTGCCAGCTACTAGTCTATTTTCTTCACTCCTAATATCTCAAAAATCTCAAAGAACTTTATAAGTGATCACCTTCTTTATATGGTTTCTTCAATGCCAGATTGACTGGGGCCAACTTTTCATTCATTACAGTCCAGTGGTCTTTTGTTCCTCAAAAATTTAGAAAGCTTCATGTTTTGCTCTTGATATCTGCAAAGCCTTCAATTGAGCTTAGAGTGAGAATCTCCTCTCAGAGCTGTCTTCTTATGAGCTTGCTTCTCTTGTATTATTTGAAACAAAAATTTTCAATTAGATTGTTTCCATTAGATTGCTCCTCATTCTATCAATTCAGATGTCCACTAATGTTCACTTATGTTCACAAAATTCTTCCTTTTCTATATATGTAGCTACTTGCAGTTGCCTTTAAACACACACCTTTGTAGAATCGTCTTTCTTTAACCTTGCAGACATAAATATCAATTAATTGTCAAGAATCCTCAACTTCAAAGAAAACAAGCACAAAAGAATCCACCATGGGATCCTAGCAGCTTAATGTCCTTCAACAACACCAATATGTATTCAATACACATGAAAAAAACAAAACTAGATGCTCACTATGTATGTGCAATACAAAATGAGTCTATAAAGGCTAGTGAGCACAATAGTTGCTTATCTTTCATGGAAACCATTCATAGACCAACATTGCATCCTAAAAGATTTCACAACATGAAACTATTTTAGCTTTGAACAGTAGCTGTCTTTCTCAAGGTCTGAGTGCATCTTTCAGTAAAGTACTGGACAGATATTTGGTACAGTATAACAGCTACATATCTAAAAAGTTACTAATATAGAATAAATAAAGGAATCTCTATATGATCTCTGAGATTGTAAGAAATAACAGACATATTGTCTTCTACTATAGCCTCGGGCCGACCAAAGCCTTGTGAGTGGATTTGGTAGATGGAAACTGAAAGAAGCCCGTCGTATATATGTATATATATATATGCGTGTGTGTGTTTGTATGTCTGTGTTTGTCCCCCTAGCATTGCTTGACAACCGATGCTGGTGTGTTTATGTCCCCGTTACTTAGCGTTCGGCAATAGAAACCGATAAAATAAGTACTGGGCTTACAAAAGAATAAGTTCCGGGGTCGAGTTGCTCGATTAAAGGTGGTGCTCCAGCATGGTCGAAGTCAAATGACTGAAACAAGTAAAAGAGAGTAAAGAGTATATTTGTACTGCACTTCTATAAACAAAGGAAAGAAACATTAGATAATGTAGTACTAGGTACTGCAGAGTAGATGGAATGGTCTTAGCTGGAATGCCATTGATCATAAGTCTGCTACATTAGAGTTGACCTCAGCTAAACAACAATATCTGTCATTACAACTAATTGCCAAGACTTCATTACCTATTTGATTACAACTGCTATTATATCAATGTTCCATATTTTCTTTTTCCTTCTCACACCTATATTACATTGGTTTTTCCACTTCTAAGGATTTGTCAAGTGTACATTGTCCCAGTCTAAATCTCTCTACTTCTCCTCTTCTCTAATTCTCTTACCCAAGGTCTGTAATTTACTGAAGATTTCTTCTTGTTCACATGTTTTCCTAAAATAGTGAAATTGAACCATGCATCTCTTGATTATAATGTGAACTTCTCAACCACTTGACTATGCCTATGCCCACATCAGCCCACCAATTCATACATCCATACATACACAGGCTTATAATGGATTCCTTCATTATTATCATCATAGTTACTAACCCTATCATTTTCATTATCGTCTTAAGTTATCCTTGCCATTTTCATCACAAACATAATTGCGATAATTATCATCATCATTATCATCATCAGTTTAATGACTGTTGCCACCAACACAAACACTCCATCTGTCACCCACACTCTCTACACCACCTTCCACGCCCCCTTTTACAGATACAATAAAACGAAATCAAAAATATATAGAATATAAACAAAATTTTAAATGCCATTAAATATAAATGTATCTCCGTATTTCTTTTAACATGAACATGTTCTATGAATATATGCAAACTATTTTCATGAAGAGTAGTCAATTAACTGACTTTCTGGAAAAAAAATGTGTTGGGTGGAGGAGAATGGAGAGTGGGAACAGAAGAAAATGAAGGAGCCTTCTTTTGTTTGCACCATGTTTCTAATAATTAAGTTGGAGATAAAGGTTTTCTGCAAGGCTTGAATCTTGGAGAAAACTACTGTGCTCCCAATTTCTTTGGCTGTTCTATAGCATCATATTAAAAGATGCATCCAATTATCATTGGTATTGCTGTTATAATTATTAACTTGTTACTGCTTATAAATCATTTGAAAGACTTTGAAAATTACAAAAATAGGCAGATTCATTCACGTATTTCTGTAAGAATCTTAAGCGTGTGTCTGTGTGTATGTGTGTGTTTGTGTTTCAGTGTGCTTGGTTATATATGTTTGTGTCTTTGTGTCTTTATGTGTATGGACGTGCCTATATATGCTTGTATTGCTTATCTGTGTGTGTGTTTCAGTATGCTTGGTTATATATGTTTAACTGTGTTTGTCTTTGTGTCTTTATGTGTATGGACGTGCCTATATATGCTTGTATTGCTTATCTGTGTGTGTGTTTCAGTATGCTTGGTTATATATGTTTAACTGTGTTTGTCTTTGTGTCTTTATGTGTATGGACCTGTATTACTTGTATGTTTGTATTACTTATCTGTGTGTATGTGCATATCCTTGTGTCTGTGAGTATGAGTTTGTTTATGTATGACTGTGTGTATGTATATGCTTGTTTTTTTAGTGTGTATATTATTATCTATGTATGCTGCCTTTGTGTAAACGATTATCTGTGTATGCTAGTTCCTGTGTGTATATGATTATTTGAATGTATATTTGAAATTGTCTTTGTGTCTGTGGGTGTGTCTTTGTATCTGTAGGTGCTTGTTTCTGTGTGTCTATATTATATTCGTGTGGGTGTAAAGTTAAGTTGATTCTTTCCATGTGTGTGTGTGTCTGTGTTTCTGTGAGCATGCTGTTGTGTCTGTCTGTGCTTGATTCAATGTATCTGTTGCTTGTTTGTGGGTATCCATGTATGTGTGCATGGGTGTACTTGTCTTTTTTATTGTAGTATTGCCGCATGCTGATATCTTATATTGTATTCCATTCCTGGTATCGCACTCTCTCCTTCAATAAGTAATTTAGCTAATAGTTTCCTCTATAGCCTGTCTCTCAACCTACTTCCTGTGTAGCCAATCTTGCAACCGACTTCCTTTATAACGAATCTCACAATCAACTTCCTATATAACCACTCTAAGATACTTCTGCCTTTATACTCAACCAAACAACCTATTTGTACTTTCCAATGTAAGAATCATATTTTACTGGTTGGACCTGTGAAAACTTCATGGAAAATATAACAAATGTAAGCATTTGTATATTTTGAGCTGGTGCCATGAGAAATCTTTCCATATTATGACACTTACAGAATACAGAAAGAAGTGTAAAACCGATAACTATAAAATCCAACCAAAATATCTCAGTTACACAAACATAAACAGAATAACTATTTAGCCTTAAAATACATCATACATATTCAAAGAACCGTCTTGGTTTAATGGTACAGAATGTTCTTCTGGTATTCTTTTATTCTTTTACTTGTTTCAGTAATTTTACTGTTGCCATTCTGGAGCACCGCCCTTTAGTGGAAGTAATGGACTCCTGGATTTATTCCCTGTAAGCCTGGTGCTTATTCTATCAGTTTCTTCTGCCGAATGGCTAAGTTATGGGTATGCAAACACACCAACATCGGTTGTCAAGCGATGGTGGGAGGGGGACACAATCACAGATACAAAACACACACACACACATATGACAAGCTTCTTTCAGTTCCTGTCTACCAAATCCACTCACAAGGTTTTGGTTGTCCCGAGGCTATAGTACAAGACACTCTATAGACACCTGTTGGTAACTTTTCTCTCCCACCCATTTTTTAGGGGTTATTACCCATTTTTCTGGGCTCTCTTCACAGTTATATCCAGTTCAAAATTTGCATTAGTTTTTGTATGGAAAAAAAAGGAAGTGGAGGGTGCTTGTTTGTAGTTTGTAAAGAAAATGTTAAACATGCCTGAAAAACAACATGGTCTTTCCCACCAACTAAAAGACATGAAGAACTATCAAGCAAAGTGATTAAGTACTGGAGAATGGGGCAAAGAAGAGAGAACTAACACTGGATCCTTCTAGAACTCCCAGAATAGAAACCTAAACACTAGAAAGACTTTCCCTCAATTCAGTCGCTTTCCCTCTTCTTCATTGTTAAAAGCAAAGAAGCTAGAAAAGACCGATCATATTTCAGTCAAATTATCATTTTAAATGACTGAGGCTTTCTTTTCCCTGGCTCTATCACTTCACTCCTTTTCTCTACAGTTAAGAGAGTGAAGGTGCATGGCCCAGTGGTTAGGGGTATTCAGCCCACAATCGTAAGCTTATGAGCACGATTCCCAGTGGTGTGTTGTGTTCTTGAGCAAGGTACTCTACTTCACCTTGCTGCACTCTACTCAGCTGGCAAAAATGAGTTGTAGCAGTAATTCAAAGGGGCCAGCCTTGTCACATTTTGTGTGAGGCTGAATCTCCCTGAGAATTACATTAATAGTATGCGTGTTTGTGGAGTACTCAACCGCATGCCCGTTAATTTTATGAGCAACACTGTTCCGTTGATCAGATAAACAGGAACCTTGTCGTCATAACTGATGGAATGCCATTTTTTAAAAAAGACTATAAGAAAAAGAAATGTTCTATATCGTAATGCAAAAATGTCATATGTTTAGTTTCAGCAGTGAAAATGAAAAAAGATCCTATACAGCCACAGAAGTGGCTGTGTGGTACGTAGCTTGCTTATCAACCATATGGTTCCAAGTTCAGTCCCACTGTGTGGCACCTTGGGCAAGTGTCTTCTACTATAACCTCAGGCTGACCAAAGCCTTGTGAGTGGATTTGGTAGACAGAAACTGAAAGAAGCCAGTCATATATATGTATATATATATATGTGTGTATATATATATATGTGTCTGTGTTTGTCCCCCCCCCAACATCGTTGACAACAGATGCTGGTGTGTTTACGTCCCCATAACTTAGTGGTTCGGCAAAAGAGACCGATAGAATAAGTACTAGGCTTACAAAGAATAAGTCATGGGGTCGATTTGCTCGACTAAAGGCGGTGCTCCAGCATGGCCACAGTCAAATGACTGAAACAAATAAAAGAGTAAAAGAGTGAAAGTTAAGATGAAATAATTGCTATTCTGTCATGTAGTGACCTTTGCCCTTGACTCGTGCTCAGTTTGATAACAATAGCCTGTACATTGGTGTTTATCTGGGGGGCGGGGCTTGCCTCCAGGTCTGTGAGATCTACAAATGCTGCTGTTAGGATCGAATTAACACCCATAGTGACCCCAATGACTAAAAAGATTTTCCTGTCCCTGAATAGGATCTTTTTTCGTTTTCTTCTAAACACTTGTAGGTTTATCTTGCTCCAGCTGGCCAAAATGAGTTGTAGCTGTTATTCAAAGGGGCCAGTCTTGTCATATTCTGTGTGAGGCTGAATCTCCCTGAGAACTACATTAATGGTATGCATGTCTCTGGAATACTCAACCACTTGTGCATTAATTTTATCCTTTTGTGGTAATGAAAAATGACATCCAGTATTTCCTTTAGTTATTTGTCTTTGATTTAACAATGTGTCTATGTATCAACTTTTCTTTTGATGCATGTATCAGTCTACTCTGAGAATACTGATAAGCATTTAAAAACACAAAACGAATGTCACCTCCCTTTCTGTCACCACTCACTGTCTCTCTCTTTCTCTCTCTCTCTTTGCCTCACTTCCTCTCTGTCCCTTTGCCACTCACTTTAACTAAACCTCCTCTGCTTAACACCATTTATTTCTTTTTCTTTGTACCTCTTCCTTCAACCTTTTTACCTCTTGCTTTGAATAAGTGTGACACACACCTCAAGTATGTACGTAAAAAACAAAAGTTAGCATATTAATATTATTGATATTTATCCCCTCAAAATACTCAATTATTTTAGAAATTTATCAAAACACGGACTCAGAGTAAGAAATTAGCTCATAAAAATGTTACACTTTGCTAGTATGACCCATTAATGAGCATAAATTTGTCCCATTGAATATTGGAAATGTCATCTCTTAAAATTCTGAAGTTTCCCTAACATTTCATTCTATTGAGACTCAATGAGCTCCACCATCACCACCACTATCATAATCATCTTATTCAATTTATGGTTGTTTTTCTAATCTAGCATAGAACCTTTTGCTAAATGATTATACATTATTTCTGTTGTGTTACAATAAGGCACAGATACCCTCTCATTTTATATGGCAAAAAACAAGAAATTGGATTTGTCAGAGTATAAAGCTAAAGTATCTTAATTGCAGAGCAATTATATGAGTGGTTTACATTTCTGTACTTCTGTAATAAAAGAAGATACCGACTTTTAAGAAGGGTGTATACTCAAAGCGTGTTATGTATAACAAAGAAGTGTTACTAATTCAACTTGTTTTAGAGTTTCTATTTTAAATGTTCTGAGTATTTATAAACATAGAAATTTTAGTCTTTCAGACATACAGCATTTATTTTATAACAGAACAGTAGTTTGGTTTACTTTAGTATACTACTCAACACAGCTTGTTTCCATGCTTGCTGATTTCTTTGTGAAAAATACCTTTGTAGAAAATCATTGGAGTAAATAGTTTGAGTAAAATAAATTTGTTTAACAGATTTATGATGACATCCATTGATCTGGTGGCCTTATAGCGAATCACTGATACGATTGGAAATTGATATGTTGCAAAGTGGTTTACAGTTCTAGGATATAAAGATATTGATGTAATCTGAAGAAGGTTAGTGGTATGTAGTTATTGCATAAGTAGCTGCAGCTGATACACTAACCCTCTGAAAAAAGATATCCTACTGATTGGCAGATCACTCACTAAAGCACCATAGCTACTAGTACACAAATATCTTTATCCTTACATACTGCATTTATATGGTTTGTACTCTTCCCATTAATAAACAAACTGTGAACCATCTCCTAAATGTATTCAATTCACTTGTTTCATCAACTCCACCACTTCTCAATCTTTTGATGGCAGAGGCCACAAGCCCTGCTAGTTACTCCTTTTCTCCTCTTTGATTACAAACCGTTCTATACACTTTACTCAGTCATTTCAGTCAAAATCTTTGGTTTCTATACAAATCTTTCCCAGCTCTCATTTCCCCACAGGAAGAAATCTACACAGGTTCATAGTGAACCTTAGCCATATTGAATGCACCAAAATAGAAAGTTATCAAACATCATGATAATTTTTGTCTCCTCCATCTAAATAACCATATATATATATATATATATATATATATAAACAAGTCAAATTGCGATAAAATAAAATTAATTATTATCGCTGGTATTTCTAGCACAAGCCATATATTATTCATATATCAGTACATTAAGGCGAAATATGTGCTAGAAACACAGAAGCTAGATAAATTTAGTGAAATGAAAATAAAAACATTTACTAACTCGGTTCCTCTTAGACTGCAGTTTCGTTCTTTTCAGCAATACAGATAATTTATTTGCTCAGGGAGAATTCATCGGTAAGAGCCCTGTTGTTCTGAGATCCTAACTCACTAGAAACATGTGCTTCTAATGATTTGCTCTCTCTAACTAATCAGATCACTGCGCAGACTCAGAACATCCCGACAAAACTAGGGATTTCTGGTATATTGTCTAACGCTCAAAATTTATCGAGAAATATGTAAACAAGTCAAATTGCGATAAAATAAAATTAATTATTATCGCTGGTATTTCTAGCACAAGCCATATATTATTCATATATCAGTACATTAAGGTGAAATATGTGCGAGAAACGCAGAAGCTAGATAAATTTAGTGAAATGAAAATAAAAACATTTACTAACTCGGTTCCTCTTAGACTGCAGTGTCGTTCTTTTCAGCAATAAAGATAATTTATTTGCTCAGGGAGAATTCATCGGTAAGAGCCCTGTTGTTCTGAGATCCTAACTCACTAGAAGCATGTGCTTCTAATGATTTGCTCTCTCTAACTAATCAGATCACTGTGCAGACTCAGAACGTCCCGACAAAACTAGGGATTTCTGGTATATTGTCTAACGCTCAAAATTTATCGAGAAATATGTAAACAAGTCAAATTGCGATAAAATAAAATTAATTATTATCGCTGGTATTTCTAGCACAAGCCATATATTATTCATATATCAGTACATTAAGGCGATATATATATATATATATATATATATATATATATATCATATATAATAAAAATGATTTTTATTATATATGATATAACAATCTGAAATGTAATTATAAATTGGTCTATGCAAATTTATATAATTAGAAAATAATATAAATAAAGTGTTAAAATCTGAAAGTTAAGTTAACAAGCAATTATATAAAAAAGATAATGCAAATGAAGCTAAAATGAGAATTTTATAATTTGGGGTTTATTAGCAGCCTTTATTGCAGGGGAGTTTGAGAAGCACAAATTGAAGAACTCAAAAGAGTTGTCTCCCCTTATTCACAACACAGGAACTGAAGAACCACAATTACTACTACTTCCTGTTTTGCCAACATCCTTAATTAAACCAAACAACACATGATCTTAATCCCATTGGATCCTAATACCTCAAGGTAATTTTTTCGTGAACAATCATACACTCAAGATACACAAAGAATTCACAATGTATCGGAGTACTTATTTTTTAATTTTTGTACATATTTATTATTATTCTTTTGCAAAAAACAATGCAACTTTCTTTTTTCCCCTTTCTCACTGTTAAAAAATGTTTTTACATAACTATTCTTGATAAGTCACATTATGACAAAAACCGGTTTGAATAAATATATATTTATATATTTTATCAATTTCTCATTTCATTAAAATTTTCTTTCAATTTAGCATTCTGCATTTTTACAATTTTTCCTTGTATATATATATATATATATATATATATATATATATATATACATATATATATATATATAAGGGGCAAGTACCCTGAAACTAGTCTGCAGATGCTTGACCAGCAAGGGGAAGCAGCTGACCTCCCCTGTTCAAAGGTTATAATGGACACAGGTTCGTGTGTCACATAGTAGCTAGAGGTGATGGCCTCTTGGAGCCAATCAACGGCAGCATTTGTCCTATATTTCTGGACTGCCATATTAGCTTGGCGATAACTATTAATATCCAGTACCGCTGACCGTAGTCTCCTTTAGACAGACTTACAAATTTTAATACACATACATGCACACACACACACACACACACACACACGCAAACACACACACACACACACACACACACTCACATATGGGTGGAATTTTAGAGCTGGATGTTTTTCTATCACAAAATTTATCTGTTTGCAAGTAAAGAGTATTTAATCTGCTGATCTCTCTAAAGTACAGAACATCATCGCCTTTTGCTCAGGCACTCATGGAATAACAACAATCACAAATGGTACATGAATAGGTATATGCATACATACACACATACATGTTTGTGTGTATATATTTTGTGAGTTACATAGCAACCTCATTAGTCCTGGTGGCATATAAAAAGCACCCAATACACTCTATAAAATAGTAGGCTTTAGGAAGGGTATCCAGTTGTAGAATCCACATCGAAGCAGATATCGTAGTTCTCCCAGTCATTGGATTGTATCATGCCATTCACCCCATGCTGGCATAGTGACAGACATTAATTGATGATAATATACTTCAGTATTACAGTATTAAGAAGTAATCCTTTGAAATGAGAGGGGCTGACTTGAAAATATCAGCAGAAATTTATGAGAAGTAGTTCAATCTTTACAGAATGTTATGTCTTAATCAAGAGAAAATAAATAATGAATACAGAAAGAAATAAGGTAAAGAAGCAGGAATAATTTTGCAATCAAGTGATAAATTGTCTGTTGGATTATCAATCTGATATAATTTTCTTTGAAATGAAATAAGGGATACGGATGTGTTGACATTAAAGTGTTGCATAGATTAAATATTGATAAAGTTGGGGTTTCATTATTACCAGATGGGAGTTATTTAATTAAGAGATAAAAACAGGTGATGAGAGAGACAAATATTCAAAGCACAAAGCAGACATTGTTAGTTATCTGTTACAAGATATATAAATATATAAAATGTTCCCAAATGAGAGTTTGGTTTAAAAAAAATGATGGGTAGCATAGGGAGGTAGCAGTGAACATTTTGAGAATTAGGAAGAAGAAAAAGAGGAAGAAACGGAAAAGGAGGAGGAAGCAGCAGTGACATTGTGATATACGCAATAAGGACATTTGTACATTTTGATAAACAAATGACAGCTTCTGTGGTCACACAGACTGCTCGAAGTAGCAACTAAATCTTCTTCAAATCGCACACTTAGAAAATGTAAGGACTCATTGGATACTGTAGTTCTAGATACATTGTCTAAGGGGAAAAATTAAAGGATTGTCATGGCTAGATTGCCTTTGGTCATAGATTTTTAGTACCGTTGCTAATCTAAAGCTAAACAACAATGACAGCAAAAATAGTTGTACATTTTGAAGATGCACTGAAACAGTTATGTTCTTCAGAAAATTTTTAACTAACATTTTCAGTTAAAATATTCAATAATAGGTAATTAATTTCACTCTAAGTCACAACAAAATAAAACTTCTCTTTTACCCCTCCTTAATTATAGTATTTTTCCTCCCTGATATTTTATCTCCCCTATATGTTAAATATATTTTTACGTCTCTATTGAAAATAACAATTTTCTTTCTTGATTTTACCTCTTGCTGAAAAGGAAGTTATTTTTCCCCGTCAGAAAAACAATCAGTTATACATCACCTCACTATTTATTATTCCTGATGAACTATGTCACCCCGACAACATATTTTCCCATCAACTGTACTGAACTCACAAGAACACAAAGTTTGCAAGGATTATGAGCACTTCACCTCTTATTAGATAATAATTTTGTAATCATACATACATCATCATCGTCATTCTTATCACCCACTTTTCCATGTTTGTGGAATTTACTGAGGCAAAATTTCTATCCTTCCTGTCGCCAACCCACACTTGTTTCTAAGAAAAGGTAATGTTTCCTGTAGCCATACATATTTTTCATGAAAGACTGGATATGAATGATATCACTTCTATGATAGTATTACACGCTTTCAGCTATCACATGACATCAAGGCAAGAGTGCACATAAACACACGCACACATACCAGGCTTCCATCAGCCTCTGCCTATGAAATTGAACTCAGCCCAAGAAGACAAAAGCTGAAGTTGTCACACATTGAGGTTGAACTTGAGACTAAACAGTTAACCTTACAAACATGCCACATATGTATATATATATATATATATATATATATATATATATAGGGAGAATTCACAAACAAACAAAAGATGAAGACAGGTGGTGTAGAAAACAAACAGATGTATTAGTATGTTGCTCGGTAATTGAAAATGGCTTTAACATTTTGAGTCTCCACTCTTCCACAGAAAGGAACACAGAAAGAAACAAGGAGAGAAAAAAATGTGTGTAGTGACTAACGATCTATCATATATATATATATATGGAGGCGCAATGGCCCAGTGGTAAGGGCAGTGGACTTGCAGTCATAGGATCGAGGTTTTGATTCCCAGACTGGGCGTTGTGAGTGTTTATTGAGTGAAAACACCTAAAACTCCACGAGACTCTGGCAGGGGGTTGTGGCGATCCCTGCTGTATCTTTTGCCACAACTTTCTCTCACTCTTTCTTCTGTTGGCCTGCTCACTTAGCCAGCAGGGTGGCATCATTTGAAGGCTAAAACAATGCCAAGACGCATTGTGACCAGTGATGTGTAGCAACATCTGATACCCTGGTCGGTCATGTGATCACATGATATATATATATATATATATATATGAAAGAAGGTTTGAAAATGCAATTTTAAAAGATGTTTATTTAATTTACCAGTTTCACTCTTTGGAAAAAGATTGTCAAAAGTAACATGTAGAAGTTTGGTTGCGTTAATTATTGGTTGTTACAAAAGGCTACATTACATATATACAATCTTTGGTAACAAGGACATGTTAAGGACATGAAAAAGTTTAACAAGTTCCTTAAAATATTGGGCACAAAAGATTACAACATCAGTATACATTCTCAAGAACATGTTAAAGATAGTTTTCAGAAGGAATTATTAAAAAGTTCAGTGGAATATTGGTATACACGCACACAATGTTATGGTAGACAGCTCAGTTTTAGCTTCCCTACTATTATAATGTAAACCTTTTTGAACTCATAATATAATTCCACCCGTGCGGTACCCTACAACTCCACTTTGTTATATATATATATATGGATATATACATATATATATATATAGTGATATATATATATATATATAGTGTCGGCCAAAAGCCATGCATAAAATAAGTACAATAAGCTTTGGAATTGTGAAAGACATGCTTCAATTTTTCTTAAATTAAATAAAATAAATAAAATCATAATGAATACATATGTACTTCTACATGATGAAGAGAATGAATAATGATAAGATAATATAAATAAAATTTCAGATGTTTTGGTGCACGACTTTTGACTGACCCAGTACACAAGACACACACACACACACACACACATGCATGCATGTGCACGCGTGCACACACACACTAGCTAACATAACAATTATGAAAGTATTCTGGCTAGTTTGTGTGTGAATATGCTAATATCTATCTCATTTCATCACAGAAAAACTTCTCCTCCTTCCGGATAAGTGTGTGCTCATAACACACTGAATTCATGAGTGCAAGGGGTTTTTTTTTTGGATACATGGTGCTTCAGCATCATTGTGTTTCAACAGCCAAAGGCATCATGGACAAATGTATCTAGCAAGTGATTGTAGCTCTTGTTTATCAGTTTAGCAAGCAAACTATTTTGCTGATGTGTGCCAATATCTGCCAAGTGATAATAAATCTTCTTGTGTACAGTGAACAATAAAGACCAAAATTATGACTTTGATATTCATTCTTAATACATTTCAGCAAAATTGAATGTGAATATGTAGTTGCTTTTGTGTTGCATCATTGGAGAACAACTCTTTCCAGAGGAATAAGTCTTCATGACACACTCAATTCATTAGCGCAAAGTGACTTTGGGGTACCTGGTATTGTGATATCATCTTTTGTTAGATTCATTAGAATGAGGTGCCTATGACTGGCAAGACACAACAATGTCACTAGGTGTCCCGAATTCCTTTACACTATGGAATGAAGTGTGTTATGAAGACATATTCGTTTGAATGGAGAATTTGTTCTCCAATGATGAAACAATAGTAATTATCTTATTCGTGTTAAAACCTGCCACAATGTATGAAGGAATATAGAAGTCATTGTCTTGATTCTCACTGTGCACATGACAATTTATTATATATATATATATATATATATATATATGTAGATCAGACTGGAGCCTGGTGCAGCTTCCTGGCTTCACAGACCCCGGTCGAACCATCCAACTCATGCTAGCATGGAAAATGGCTGTTAAACGATGATGATGATGATGATGATAGGAGCACTCCTTCAGTTGCAACGACGAGGGTCCTAGCTGATACGATCAACAGAATAGCTTGCTCATGAAATTAACGTGCAAGTGGCTGAGCACTCCATAAACACATGTACCCTTCATGTAGTTCTCGGGCCGATTCAACATGACACAGCGTGACAAGGCTGGCCCTTTGAAATACAGGCACTACTCATTTTTGCCAGCTGAGTGCACTGGAGCAATGTGAAATAAATTGTCTTGCTCAAGGACACAACACGCTGCCGGGAATTGAACTCATGATCATGAGCTGAATGCCCTTAACCACTAAGCCACACACCGTCACACACACATATATATATATATTTATGTATATATGTATGCATGTATATATATATATATATATATATATATATATATATTTATGCATATATGTATGTATATATGTATATATGTATGTATATTTATATATTTATGTATACATATATGTATGTATATATATATATATGTATATATGTATATATGTATATATGTATGTATATAATATATATATATATAATATATATATATATATATATATATATATATACATATGTATATATATATGTATATATATGTTTATATGTATATATATATATGTATGTATATATGTATGTATATATATATATACATATGTATATATGTATATATATATATGTATGTATGTATATATATATATATATGTATGTATGTATATATATATATATATATATATATATATATATATATATATATATATGTATATATATGTATGGCTGTATGTATGTATATGTATATACATAAAAATTAAGTGAATGAGATAAAAAATCTAAGGCTGTGAATAGTTTTCAGAACATTTATAAAGAGAAGGATTTCCCTTCATCATAGACAGTGCGAGAAAATGTTCAAGAAATAATAGTTATTATAGAGAAGGTATGAAATACAAAGTAGAGGAATGAAAACAGACATGAGATACGTAAGGATATTGTATCTGAAGTTCCATTATTTAAGCAGAAATATGTATATATAAGTTGTATAAATATACACATTATATATGTGTATATATAATGTGTATATATAACTTTGGAACTCACACACAAGGTAGAGGAAACTTATATATATATATACACCATTCTGCTTAAATAATGGAACTGCTGATACAATATCCTTACATGTCTTACGTCTGTGTTCATTCCTCCCCTTTACTCTGTATTTCATATCTTCTCTATAATAACTATTACTTAAACATTTTCTCACACTATCTCTGATGAAGGGATATATAAAATATCCTGGAAACAGCTGTAAGACCTCTTTATAAATGTTCTGAAAACTATTCACTGCCTTGGATTTTTTATCTCATTCTGTTAATTTCTTTATATATGCATGCGTTGGACTCCTCATTCATATTATTATTGAACCTGGAGCTTAACTATAGTCTGTCCACAGCACTGACTCAGCTCTGGGTCTTCTTGACACTAATACCTCTCATTTCCTTTATATATATATTACTCTTATTCAAGAATGTTGCTAACAGTGACTTTTGAAGTTACAGCCAGCTAAACCATCATCGGACTGCTGTCCCACAACAGCTTAGCTGACTGAAACATTGATCGAATCACTGTCAACAACATTCTTGTATAAGAGTAGTAAATCTGTATTCTATTAAAGTATAGAGCTACCCACAGAATTAAGTAAAATTGTTTAGCGCCGCCCCGACTGGCCTCCGTGCCGGTAGCACGTAAAAAGCACCATCCGATCGTAGCCGTTTGCCAGCACCGTCTGGCACCTGTGCCAGTGGCACGTAAAATGCACCCACTACACTCATGGAGTGGTTGGCATTAGGAAGGGCATCCAGCCGTAGAAACATTGCCAGATCAGACTGGGCCTGGTGCAGCCTTCTGGCTTCCCAGACCCCAGTTGAATCGTCCATACCATGCTAGCATGGAAAACGGACGCTAAATGATGATGATGATGATGATGAACATAAAAACAAACATTAATTTGTGTGTGTGTGTGTGTGTGGTGTGTGTGTGTGTGTGTGTGTGTGTGTACACAGACGTGTACGTTCATTCCTTTTTGAAACTGTTTTACTGGATGCAGATTATGTTGATGCTGGATGCTCTTCATATCACCAGCCCTTACTTTTCTTTCAAGTATAATAATTCTATTCCACTTATCCTCAAAAGAGCAAAAATGACAATGTATTTTCTCCAAGGAATGTAAAACATGGTACCCTCACTCTTACTCTAACAATGACACATAGAAGAACAACAATTATGTACAGACACATATACACACAGATACACATTCTCAGCATGCATCTATGTTATTTTTTATTATTTTAAAATCATTTTATGCCACAATAAAAATCATGTCATGAGTTACAAGTTTCCAATGGGTGAAGTGCTGGTTCATGATATTTCTGATAGCAACACTGGCAAGGGAGTGTTAGTAACTCAGTGTAGAGGAAATATCTGAAATGACTTCATTTGGAAAGAATTCTTTTTGTTTTCAGATTTTCAGCTTATGTTTAGATCCTTCTCTGTAACAACCAAGGTAAGATATGTGCATATATATATATATATATATATATATATTGGAAGGTTGAAGATGATGTACATGTATTTTATATAAGAAGAAATGAGGTACTCAGAAATTCGGATGGTTTTATATTTACAGATATTTATTTGTATATTTCATGTTTTTATACATCATATAACTTAGATCATATATTAGTGATTTCTCCCATTCTAGTGGGGTTTTCAAATCAAACTGTATATATATATATATATATATATATATATATATAAATACACACACATACGCACATTGGAAGTCACTTATTGGGTCCTTTGCAACAGATGCTTTTAAGATAACATTAATTGGCTGATAACATTAAGCAGAGAATATAACAATATTCTGAGTATGCTTGGGATTCACTAATATTGACAATAACTAATTGGTAGCATTATCTGTGATTGTAATAAATGCTTCCATTAACACACACACACACGCACATTTAGATAGATAGATCTCTAGCTCTTGCCAACTTAAGCCTCACCTCTCATCTCTCTGTCACTCATCTTTTCATCATTCATTTAACTATTGCATTAGTTTGCTTCTATAAATAACCAACTCGCTGTTTCGGCACTGCCAGTCACCATGTCCACTCTGAATTACTCCCAGTTTCCTCTGTTCCTCTGTTCATCATACTTATCATATATCCACTTATATTTACCATTGATCTATCCTAACTTTATTAGCCATTCATTACATTCCCCTCTCCTGTACACCTCCATCCACCTCTGCCCAATGTCTCTCCCCACACAATTATAACCTTATCCAAGGATGATGATTCTCTTTTTCCATGTTTTCTTTATCTGTTATTTATCTTCTGGGACTAAAGGGAATGTTTTGCTTCCTCATCCCCTCCATATTTACCTATGTTTGCGGTACTATTCCAGTCCTCTGTGTAAAGTGTGAAGTGCTAATAAATCCAACTATACTCTTCCCAACATATATCCTCATTTCAGTACCTTATATAAAGAAACCACTCTATCTTCTGTCCTCCCTCTCAGTTAAGGGGCTCTTGAGTCATGCAAGTTACAAGGTGACCTCTCTGGTGCTGGTGCCATGAAAAAGCACCCAGTATTTCTTTGTAAAGTGGTTGGTGTTAGGAAGGGTATCCATTCATAGAAAATATGCCAAAACTGTGACACTGGAGTAAAACATGGCTCTTTGACCCCCATGGCTGTGTGGTAAGTAGCTTGCCTCCCAACCATGTCATTCTAGGTTCAGGCCCACTGCATAGCACCTTGGGCAAGTGTCTTCTACTATAGCCTCTGGCTTACCAAAGCTTTGTGAGTGGATTTGGTAGATGGAAACTGAAAGAAGCTAGCTGTGTATGTGCGTACATGTGTGTGAATCTTTGTGCCTTGGTTTGTTACCCACCACTGTTTGACACCGTTGTTAGTGTGTTTATGTCCCTGTATCTTAGTGGTTCAGTAAATGACTCCAATAGAATAAGTACCAGGCTTGAAAAAACGGAAAATAATTACTGGGGTCGACTCATTTGACCAAAAATTCTTCAAGGTGGTGCAACAGCATGGCTGTAGTCCAATGACTAAAACAAGTAAAAGATAAAGGAACCCATACCACTATCTAAAGTGGAGGGAAAAATGATAAGGAGGGGGATGATAATTTTATACACACAAACACACACAATGGGATCTGGCTGTTTCTATCTGCCAAATTCTTGTCATAAGGTATAGGATAATGATCAATCCAAGACTATCATATAAGACACTTATACACGTTATCCCACAGTGAGATTAAATCTGGAATCACATGGTTGCAAAGTAATTGCTTAAATACACAGACCTACATGTATTTGTTGCTACATAAACTGGAATATTAAGAGATGAGTATTTTAGCTTGATACACTGTGCTGTGATGGTGACTTAATGATTCATTCAGTAAGCAAGCTGAGATTTTCAAGAAGTAAGTCGTAGTCTATTATTCTATAGTCTGAGGAGCCATGAAAATGTTGATGGCTTAGATATGTTAGAATAAATAGAGTGATAATTTATTGTAAGACGGTACATATTTGTTAGAAAGTTTTGCAATCCAGAGATTTAATCTTTTTAATCATAGAAAAGAAATTTTGCTTTCCCATTGATTAAATAAATTGCAATCTATTATTTTTATCCACCTCTGCATTAGAATGGAATGTGCTGTAGAGTTATTAAGTCGGAGATTTAACAGCTTTGTTTTCACTGCCTATGGTGACTTAGTGTGGCATGTATAGATAATCTTCAAATTTCATTATAATAAAGATTGAAGCTAATAAATTTCAAACTACACCTTGGAAGGTTGGTTAATAATTGATTGATTCTGTAATACTTCTTAAAAAGCAAACAGAAATAGCAGAGCAGCAATACATGGTATTGACCTAAAAGGGACAAGAAACTTGTGTATTATAATCAGTTTTGTATATTATCAGCAAAAGAAGAACAACATTTTTTTATATTATATGCTAGCAATAAGTACCACATTGGGGTTAAGAAGTGATGATAACATAAACTGTGCATATTGAGAGTTTATTTACTGAATGTTAGTTTAAGTAAGCAAAAGAACTCACTCATCATAATATATTACATAATGCAGCATCTAGTTTAAGTAAAAGAAAGAATATTTATTTGCTTTAAATGTAACCTTAAAATGTGGTAGGATCTCAAAACCTAGGGATACCTTAGTTCATGAATTTAATTAAAAAATTACATCAGGGATTTAAAAAATATATATATTTTCCTCCTTTGAATTTGATTTCCTTTCAGATTACAGAAACTTCTCTGCAAGTGTATATTTCAGATAAAACTGCATGTTGAAAACAAGATAAATAATAATTTAAAAATACATTACAGTAAAACAAATTTTTTTTTTTTGAAATAATATTTTAGTCTAATTTTGAATGAGTTTTAATTAGAGGAATAAGACGTGAAAGCAAGTATAGTACTGAAAAGATATCACAGTATTAAAAATATATAAATAAAAACCTGTGTCAAAACCTGTTTACACTTGCAAAGTAATAAAATTCATATGTGATATTTAAAAATAAATATATATATAATAAAGCTATTATGGATAAGAGATGAAATAGTTTAACCAAATAATTCAGTTGATGTCTCAATGTAACTAGCATATTTTGAACTGTTTACATAAAATCTCAGTTTCTTCAGTTTCAAGTTTAATGTCATCACAACTTACATAGTTATAGTTGCACATTAAGAAATTTCAAAATTTATTGAAAATAATTCATTTGAGTACCTTATAATACTTGCTATTATGCAACACATGTTGACATTGTGGACTATTTCCAGAGAAGGGCACCTCATCTAACTGGGCATTCCATCACTTACTGAAATGGCTTCTGTTCTTTGCAGTCCTGTACCTCCACCAATTGGGCATCTCCAATATATTTGTCTCTCCACCTCTCATCATTTTTGTTGCATTCAACCTCCGTTTCATTGTACTAACCACTGTACTCAATCCTTCTTCCTTAGAGTATTTGCTCCCTGGAAGCTCCTCCTTGCTTACATCTGTCCTGTAGGTGTTCAACTGCAATATCTTAAACAGAACATTATCAGCTTCAGTATCATCTGTCTCAGAGGGCCAGCAAAGGTAACAGTCTCTGTCCATCCCTTTAGATGCAGCAAGTAAAAGAAAAATGTCACATTCAGTTACAAAGTTTCTGTTATCAAATTTCAACCTGTGACCAATAAAAAGAAGGCTTACACACATGTAGAGAAGAGAGAGAGAGAGAGAGAAGAGAGAGAGAGAGAGAGAGAGAGAGAGAGAGAGAGAGAGATAGGGGATATTTTATTCATAGGGTTAAACACTATGCTGATGATTCTAATGGAAAGAAGGTAGTGTTTCTTGACTTGAACAAATTTGTGAGATTTTATCAAGAAGACAGCAGCTGCATCAACAAATTTTGTCAGTACTGTATGTTGTATTAGTTCTCTCTCTTTTTCCATTTGATGTCAGTTTATCAAACATAACTATCTGCTCAGTATCTCTTAAATTCAAATCCTGTCACTTTTTCAAAAATTTTCATTTATCTAGTTTTGTTACAATGTTTTAGACATATTAATTATTTATTGAAGTGTCATGTTCTTTTCTGTAAGATCTTAACAATAAACCACTCACCACCAAGGCCTTTACATTTATAGTCTTGTAACTACCTAACTTACAATAACAGAATCACATGGTACTCAGTTCTTGATGCCTTTGCTTGTGAGTAAAGTGAACTATTCTTGGTTGCTTTATATCTTCACTAAAAATCCATCAAAAGATAATTTGAGCAAAATTAAATCTCAGCTCCACTATTTTTTGGAACTTCATTGTTTGATAAAAATAAAGAAACCTCTCTGTCTGTCTGTCTGTTTCAGTCTATCTCTCTCTCTCACCTACTAACAATAGCAGCCACTTTCCCTCAAGTAGCACCTAACCATATTCAAAAACATGAAAGGACACATTAGATAATGTTTAGGTTACCCTGTGCCTAAGAGTTGATGGGATGGTCATATCTGAAATACCTTCAATCATATATCTGTTTAATTAGGGAAAATTTCGACTAAAAGCAACAATAACTTTGTTTCTGTTGTATAACAGTAGCAAGTACTTAATGAATTTACTCAAGAACAAATTAGATATAGGATAAAATAGTAGAGCCAAAATTTTGGCATAGTATTATACTGGAATGTAAAAAAAGACACAAATACAACTGCATAGCTGTGGAAATGAAGATAGCAAAGACAGTAGCCTTGTGACATCTAACAACACTTTATTACATAACACTATATTTATAGCAAAGACGCTTAATGGCAGTTTTAAGTCGTGTCTGCTTGCTAGTGGTGCATGGTTATACACTATACTGTTTAAAAGTGATTATTTGATTTGAATGATTACAATTTTAAATGTGAAAATTACATTATCAATGTGTGCTGGTGGTGGAAAACTTCTTAGTTGTTTTGCTTAGAGTGTAACATTTAAACTTGAAGTCATAGAATTTACTGAAAATGAGCTCAACTGTGCAGCTTGTAGGAAATTTATTGTTATTGAGAACAGTGTTGAGTTATGGGCAAAAAAATAAGTCTAACTGCAAGAAATATTAAGTAGAAGGGAATCTCTGAAGAGAAAGCAGGCTTACTATCCAAAATTGGCAAAAAGAATTGGTTAAGTGAATGGAAGGTAAAACATGGATTTAGTGTAATGACACTGAAGAGAAAGTTACAAGCAGAGTAAAACTAAATCAAAGAGAATTGCTAGAATTACTTTAAAAATCAATTGATGAGTTAGGCTACAATGATTTTAAGAGATAAACTCATTCTAAAAACAATATCTCTTTTATTTTTTTTTTGTAAACCTGTACTTGTGACTGTACTTAAAAGTATTTAAACAAAATATACTGAGTGAAGGAGAAATTATGCTAGAGTCAGTTTTAGATTTTGTGTTTTAAAATTTCGATCTTATGTTGCTTTCTTAGAAATTATGAGTAACAATTGCTGCACCTGGGGATTGCATTATGTAAGAAGATAACATATTTACTGCGTTAAAAATAGAAAATGTAGGGGGTCACAGTATATTTAAGAGTGTAATCTACTTGAATAAAAATTGCAGCATTGTACCAAGCAATAATAATAGAAACTGTATACCTCAAAAGGTATTGAATGATATTATATCTCAACGTCTGGTTTAAGTAATGCAAGCAAGCAAACTCCTTCTTATTACATATCAAATGTCTGGTTTGATTAATGCAGAGAACTTTGTGATCATACGTAAGATTTTTAAAAGACAGTTAAATCCCAACACCTAGAATTACTTTGGTTCAAAATAAACAAATTAAAGGAAAGATTTAAAAGAATTTGCTGTAATGTCTTACCCCACCTTGAAACTAATTTTATTTGTGATAATGGAAATTTCTATTTAATGTCAGAGTGTATATTTTAGACAACACTGCATGTTGGATAAAAAAAAATCCAGTGGACAGAAAAGTTTTTAAATTTATATTTTAGTCTAATTTTGAATGAGTTTTAATTAGAGGAAAAAGACATGAAAGAAAGTACAGCACTGAAAAGATATCACAGTATTATTAAAAATATATAAATAAAAACCTGTGTCAAAACCTGTTTGCACTCACCAAATAATAAAACTCTAGTATGATATTTAAAAAAATATATATATATATGTATATATTCAGGGGATGGACAAAATAATGGAAACACCTTAAAATTTCAAACAAATTTATTTTAATATGGTGTAGGACCACCTTTGGTAGTAATTACAGCTTGAATTCTATGAGGTATGTACTCATACAAAGTTTGAATTGTTTCCAAAGGAATTTTTGTCCATTCTTCAGCTAAAACAGTCTCCAGTTCTTGTAGTGATGATGGTGGAGGATATTGACTCCTTACTTGTTTTTCTAAACTGCACCAGAAATGTTCAATAATATTGAGATCTGGGGACTGTGGTGGCCAGATAAGATATTCAGCTTCACTAGAATTTTCCTCTTGCCATTCAGTAACCACTTTAGCTTGTGAAGTGGTGCATTATCATCCTGAAAGATTGCCTTTCCTTCCAGAAACAGTTCTGCAAACGATTGGGCTGGGGGATTTCCAAGGTATAGTCAGTCCCCCAGATCATCACAGATCCTCCTCCATGATTAACAGTCGGAAGAAGGCAGTCTGGGTCAAATGTTTCTTTTGGCTGTCTCCACACGTATACTCAGCTGGTGGCTGAAAATATGTAAAGCATGACTTGTTTGAGAAAATAACATTCTTCCACTGCTCTAGGGACCAATTCTGTAGGTTTTTACTTCACTCTAAACGCTTTGCAACGTTTGTTTTTGAAAGTAGTAATTTTCTGATTGCAGCCCTTCCATAAAATCTGGCTTTGTGCAGCTCCTGGTGAACAGTTTTTGTGGAAACTGGGTTCTTGAGGTGGTTAGTAAGTTCTGCAGTAATTTTGAGAGCTGTACTTTTGTGATCCTTTCTAACAATTCGCGTAAGAGTCCAAAAGTCCCTATCTGAAAGTTTTGGTTTTCTTGAGTTTTTTTTGATGAGGAGGTTTTCTGAGACAATACTTCTTGATATATCAAATATTTTGGCTGTTTTAATTACGCTAGTATCTGCCATACGAGCACCAACAGTTTGACCTCTTTGAAAGTCTGATAGATCTGTCATTTTAATGAATTTTAATTACCTTTTTCTGATGATATCTGAAAAGAAACAGCAATTTTAGCAAATCATATTAAGCAACACTAATGATAAATAAAAAAAAATAAATAAAATAAACAAGCTTTTGATGGTTTTATAGATATTTCAAAATTATGATGCTATGATGCTAGGTGTTTCCATTATTTTCCCAACCCCTATATATATATATAAACTACTATAGTTAAATGCAATAATTCTACTTCATAATTCAGTTGACATGTCAATATAACTGGAATGTTTTGAACTGTTTACATGAAACCTCAGATTTAAGTCTTGTGCCAGTGTAGCTACAGTTGTATACTAGGAAATTTTGAAATTTAATGGAGAAAAACAAACTTATTTGAGTATATTATCTTGGCTGGTGTTAAGTTACACCTACTGACTTAGTTTCTGCTATCAGATTTCAAACTGTGACCAATGAAAAGTGGACTTACACATATACAGGATATTTTATTCATAAGGTTAAAAGTTATGCTAATGATTTTAATGGAAGGAAGATAATGTTTCTTGGTTGGAACAAATTTGTGATGTATTATTGAGGAAAACAACAGCTGCAACAACAAAATGTTTTGTCAGCTATATCTGTTGTTATTAGCTCTCTCTCTCTCTCTCTCTCTCTCTCTCTCTTTCTCTCTCTCTCACCCCATTTCGTGATTTGGTGTCTGTTCATCTGCTCAGTATCTCAAGAATCCACACCTTGTCATTTTTTTTTATTTCCATAGATCTAGTTTTGTTGTTATCTTCTTTTATACATATTAAAGTTTTAGACATAGCTGTGTAGTTCAGAAGTTTGCTTCTCAACAGCATGGGTTCATATTCAATCCTACTGGGTGGCAACTTTTAGAAGTGCCTTCTATTCTAACCTCAAACCGACTAAAGCCTTGTGTCTTTGATAAACAGAAACTGAAAGAAGACCATCGTGTGTGAGTGAGTGTTTGCATATGTACATGCATGTATGTAGGTGTTTCTGTGTGTCTTCTTGTATTGACATAAAACAACAGTTGTAAGTGAGTGCCATTGTCATACAAGTAGTGTCCTTCATTTTCAATCTTCTGTTTAAAGTTGTAAAGCGAAGGGGAAATATTACCAAGCTTGGAAACAGGTGAGGGTTGGCAACATGGAGTCCATTTGGCTGAAGAAAATCTGCCTCAGTAAATTTTGTCTGAAAAAGTGGAAACAAAAATAATGATGTTGATGATGATACATCATATTGCTGTTGTAAGATCTCAAAAGTGATTGTATTCTGGTTTGAATTTTTAGTTTATACTGTTTCACCTTTCGTTGTTAATATTCTTTGGAAAACAAGTATGTCTCAATATTTCTTTGAAAACATTCACAATCTGAAATAAAATTTTTGAAAACTGCAGTAAATAATTTTTCTGAAGTTTTAACATTATTTTTGCTTCTCCATGATTTACAAGTTTAAATATTTGTGTTTGAATATTTGGAACCAAATAAGGTTCCAAATATTCAAAATCTTTAGCATGCCAAATCGCTAGCAAAGTCGTGAGCATGCCAGGAAAAATACTAGAAGTAGTTTGTCCATTTTTACATCCTGAGTTCAAATTCTACCAAGACTGACTCTACCTTTCCTCTTTTCAGAATCGATAAAATAAGTACCACTTCAGCAATGGGCTCAATGTAATCATCTTTCCTCCTCCACTAAAACTGCTGGCCTTGTGCCAAAATCTGAAACCAATATTTGGAACCAATTTTTTTTTCATTTTTTCGCCATCACCCATACAAACAGTGCCATTATCATGAGTACTGCTGTTGGGATATATCGCTGTTCCATATCACCAGTCCTATTTCTGCTAATATCATCAAAAACATTTGGTTCAACATCATCCTAGCCACTAAAACAGCCATCTTATTATGAAAATTAAAATAATCATTATAATAACCTCCACAAGACATCCTAACAACGATCTTCCTAAATGCCTATTATTGTCATGATTAGGGCCACCACCAATACACTTTATCAGCTAAACTTATACATATTTGTCATTAGCCATCAATAATTACATAAACATTCTATCACCTATATAAACTCCAAATGTTGAACTTCCAATATCATACTAATAGGGTTTTTCTCTGTATTTTTATGGCCCAGTTCTGTTGCTAGAGTCAAAGTTCCAGCTTCAGCAGGCATTCAAAGTACTTTTGATGTATTTATTTTGTTTCATAAAACTTCTTCAGTATATATATCACCTCACTGTTAAAGATCAGATTCTGAAGATCAATACATATCACTGTACTGCTAAAGAGCACACAGTAGAAATCAGTCTATAATCACAGGTATGGCTGTATAGTTAAGAAGCTCACTTTGGAACTAAATGGTTTAGGGTTCAGTACTACTGCACAGTACCTTAAAGCAAGTGTCTCTTATAGTCTTGAACTGACAAATGCATTGTAAGTGAATTTGGTAAATGGAAACTGTGTGGAAGCTCATCATGCATATATCTATGTGTGAGTGTCTTTGTGTTTGTCCCCCTCACAGTATTTGACAACCAGAGTTGGTTTGTTTACATCCCCATAACTTAGCAGTTCAGCATAAGAAACTTTAAAAATAACTACTGGGGTGGGTTTGTAGTCCACTACTATAGTCCAAGTTTCCCCCTAAAAAAAAGCAAAAGCAAAAAAGAAAAAGAACAGTTGGGGTGGGTGTCTTAGCTGGAATTCTTTCTGATCATAGGTTTGTTCAATCAGAGTTGACATGGGCTAATGCAATTTATGCAATCTGCATTTGAACTCCTGGTAAACAAGTTCACAAACAATATATCTACCTCTATAAGTAGTCAACGGTCATACCTTTTATTTGGTTCACTAATAACCACAGGAAATATATTTAGCTTCATTTATTCTATAATTATTCATTCCATTTTTTACATTTTTATATATTTGGAGTTTTGTTTTAGATCTTTTCCAGACATTTGTTTATATTATGAGAATAAAATTAAAATTTCTGAAACCATTAATGCCAATATTTGTCCATTTTATACTTCTCCTCCTTACATTTCCCCTCTCCACTGCCAACATACACCCAGAGCTATCTTCTTTATGTTCTGTCATGTTTTAATGGTTAGATTGGGAAGCAGCATATGTATTTACTTTGAGTTGTGACTATTTTAGATTCACAGAACAGACTCTGTACAAGACCAACATCAGTTATTGGCAGATGAATGATGAGCTTGTGTGAGTGCATATATTTTGTTCATGCGTTTTGAGATTTTGTCTTTGAGAGGATTTCTCCCACTTTTCATTTGCTCTCAGTCACACTCTCAGTTCACTTCCACCTTTTATTTCCCTTCACTCTTTCACCTTCAGTTTATCAGAAACTAAGAGGCAATTTATATATTCTCTCTCTATCTATTCCTTTCTCTCTCTCTCTTTCTCTATTCTTTTTTTATCTCCCTCTCACTCATCATTTTCCTCTTTTGTTTTCTAATTACTAATCACATACCTTTGCTCTTCCTTTCTCACTCATTTTCTCCTTTTATCTTACCTACTTATTAACATTTCCTAGTACATCTTTCCTTACTTTTCAACACCTCTCTCTCTCTCTCTCTCTCTCTCCTCTCTCTCTCTCTCTCTCTCTCTCTCCCTCTTCTGTTTCTTTTTTACTCTGTTTTATTCTTGGTCAACTTTTCTCTTGCATGATTATAAATTATGCATTATTTTATCTGTTCTTTCTTACTGTGATACAATTTCTTTCACTTCACTTCTCTCTCTCTCTCTCTTTCTCTCTCAGTTTCTTTTCATTATATCTTTTTACTTTCTCTTTAACCTAAACATCCTCATTCATTCTTTCTTTCTCTCTCTCTACTTGTGCGAAAATAATGAATCTGCATTACATTGTAGACAGATATCCAAAGGATGATCATAATATAAAGGAAATAATGAAAAAAAAACAAGAAAGAAATAAAGATGTGCATATGTCATGTTCCCTTATACCATATATGTATGTGTATGTCAAGTGTGTATGTATTTGTGTGTGTGTATATATATTTGGTGCATATATATATATATATAAATTTAAAGTGAGGATGAGAAATTAGATATTAATTTAATTAACATCAATTTAACACCAGTGGTCTAGCATATTAAAATCTGAAAGTTCAGTAAATTGTATTATATACATATGAGAGGGATGACCACTATGTGGACAATCCTTATGCTAGAAGTAGATCTGCTATGGTCTTATTCCTAAAAATGTTCTCAAGAAAAATTAAGCAAACACCAGAACATAAGTCAGAAGACAAATGACAAGTAACAAAATATAGATTATTCACATACATGTTTCACTATTAACGTAATTTTACTTACGCAACTTGTCCGTAGATCTTCAGTGTGGCCTTCCATACAAATATAATTTGCAGAACTATATATATGAGGACGTCTGCACAAGGTAAGACTTGTATCTAGTTCTACCTGTTACACTTGTGGTTATTTTTGAAAAGTCCTCATTTTGGTGCACTAAATTACTGGAAAATAATACTGTAGAAAATAATTTGAGATTTTATTAGAGAATACTACATACTCATTTCCATTAGCAGTACAAGAATTTTTAACCCGGTATCAACAATCTTATGATTTTTCCTTTTGTTATAAATATAATTGCTCATTTGTTTATTTTCATTATTAAATTCACCTATTCTTGCTATTTTGTCAACTTGAATATTTGATTTTAAATCCCTATTACTACATTTGTTATAAGTAGATTTTATAGTGCTAGATTTTAGGTCTGCAATAGCAAAATTACTATTTAAATCTGATTCAATATTTAACTTATTAAGCTTAATTCTGAAGTGCCTAGTTATAATAATCTTCATTAAGTTTTGAAAATATTCTCATTGGCTGATAATTTACTTATTCTTGATGAAATGTTCTTTATTGGTGAGTTTGTTATGGATTTGGGATGATTACTTCCAATATTTATATATTTTATGTTTTCATTAGGTTTATGAAAGGGTTTATAAATTCCTTTTTAATTTCCAGTATAACAACTAAGAAGTTAACAAAATCATGTTCATCCTCTCGACAAACCTATATTTTTTAAAAACTTAAGAAATTTCTTCTTGTATATTTCCAATATTCTACTAGATGTGTTTACAATTTTGAAAAGCACATTTTCCTTGTATAAACCTCCTGCTATGTCAGGGAATTCCCTATTTAGAGAAAACAATGTATAAATTCCTACCAAATCAGTAACTTGCACTGAATCCATAGAACCCATAGTAATGTCAAACATATTTGGTCTAACCTTCGTAATTCAATATTTATTCTCAAATTTAATGATAGATTTCCTAGCCTCCAAAATAACATCTATTTCATCCCTAGTTATGTCTAGATTTTTCTTTGCAAACATCAGTGCCTTATTAAGTAGTATTGGGTTTATAGAAGCACAGTAATTTGAAATATCTATCTGGATGAATTTAGTTTTATTCTTAATTTGTATTTGTGTAAATCAGTTAATCCATTTGAACTGGACCAAAGGTTTAGCTTTATTACATTCCTAAGTTTCGGTATATATTTATCTAATATGAATTAACTAATTCTATCCTGACCAGATTTAGGAGGACGTATAAGTCTAACTGTTGGATTTGCATCAAAGTTCGGTTTATGGTCCTGACAAATAATTTTTGGTACCTTTGGTTAATAAGGTTCTGTTTTATCTTCCAAATTATATTTTAACATAATTTCTTTTACCTGAAGGTTTAATTGTTTCAGGTTTTTGGAATCCATAATCATATAGTCTTTAATTATCTCTTTCTTTAGAAGTGAGTGGTACATTGATTAGTTTAAATGGTTAAGGCTATCCATTTTATCAGCATGAGCCAGAATACCATCTTTATTCAAAAGTTCTTTAGTTTAAGTATGCAATTCTTTAAGGTGTTTGTTCATCCTAAGAGGGAATTTATGGAATTTTACATTTTTAACAATTCTCTAGAGTTCATCTTCGAAAGGGGCCAGATGTTGGTTAGGGTTAGGGTTAGTGGTGGATATCATCTTGTTATAAAAATTGCTGTATATAGTTATCAATTACCGTATTTTTAAGATGTTCTTTATTATCATGAACGTAGGCTTTCCATCTCATACAGTGTATAAAAGTAGGGATGCTTCAATGCTTATCACCTCCATCATCAAGTAAAAAGTTTTGTTAGCTTGTTGATTAATGATAATAACTAAATTAGTAAAATGTAAGGGATTACCCCCAAAACAATGACCAGTTTGCTCTCAGTTAGGTATTGAAAATATGTTATTCAACAGTTAACACATAAATCGAATGAAGTTCTTATAAGATAAAAAGTTAGTGGAATATTCTGTTGCATAATTCTGAATATATTTCCTTAACCATACAGGTTTCCTGGAGTATAAATATTGACAATATTAAAAATAAGGATTACTCAGAAGTTGCAATAGTATTACCCTTAATTCTATAATTCTATGCCACCTTTTAAGACCAACACATGTTTCAATTTCACCGATTAGTATTCATTACAACCCTACTATGAAATAGTGCAGTCTCTTCAGGGTCTTAACTTGATATCCCTTGGTATGGCTGTATTTATATCATCATCATCATCATCATCATTTAGCGTCCGTTTTCCATGCTAGCATGGGTTGGACGGTTTAACTGGGGTCTGCGAAGCCGGAAGGCTTCATCAGGCCCAGTCAGATTTGGCAGTGTTTCTACGGCTGGATGCCCTTCCTAATGCCAACCACTCCGTGATTGTAGTGGGTGCTTTTTACGTACCACAGGTGCCAGACGGAGCTGGCAAACGGCCACGAACGGATGGTGCTTTTATGTGCTACCGGCACAGGGGCCAGACGAGGCTGGCAACGGACACAAACGGATGGTGCTTTTACGTGCTACCGGCACGGGGGCCAGGCGAGGCTGGCAATGGACACGAACGGATGGTGCTTTTACGTGCTACTGGCACGGGGGCCAGTCGAGGCTGCAACGGACACAAACGATGGTGCTTTTACGTGCTACTGCACGGGGCCAGTCGAGGCTGGCAACGGACACGAACGGATGGTGCTTTTTGTGCTACCGGCACAGGGGCCAGACGAGGCGGCAACGGACACAAACGGATGGTGCTTTTACGTGCTACCGGCACGGGGGCCAGGCGAGGCTGGCAATGGACACAACGATGTGCTTTTACTTCTACTGGCACGTGCCAGTCGAGGCTGGCAACGGACACAAACGATGGCCTTTTGCGTGCTACTGACGGGGGCCAGTCGATCTGGCACGGACACGAACGGATGGTGCTTTTACGTGTTATATATAATATATATATATATATATATATATATATATAATATATGTATTGATTCGGGGTTAACCACAGTATAAGGTATATATATAGTAAAATTATTTATTATATATTCTATATGTTTCTTCATAGAAATCTTCATTTCCGAAGATTTCTCTTGATGAAACAGTTCTAGTCCTGTATCCTTCTATATAATAAATATTTAGATATATATAATTATATATTTTGTATATATATATTTATATATATATATATCTATATTTATATATATATATATATATATGTATGTATGTATGTATGTGCATGTATTTGTGGTGACTGTGTTGTGAAGATGTATGCTTCCCAACCATGTGGTCTTGGGTTTAGTCCTAACACACATCATCTTTGGCAAATGTCTTCTACCATAGGCCCAAACCAACCAAAGCAAAAAATAACATGGTAAAAGATTTTATTTTTCATTCCCTTCAAAAATTGCTATTAAATGTGGTTTTGATCATTTTGACTGCTTCTTCTAACATGTAAAAATTACCTGCTAACGGTAGTTTTCTTTTGTGTTTAAATGTACACTATTTTATATTGAGAATATGTTGTCTGTTGACTATTTATACATGCTAGGCCACTGGTGGTGATATTTCTAAGAATATTCGCTACCCTATATATGTATCTTATGTATATATATATATATATATATAAACACACATACATATATACCTACATACAATATAAAGTATTCAGAGGAATCAGGTACTTAAAAGATAGGCATCAGGTAGGGTCAAAATCAACTTGTAAACAGCACCTTTAATTGAATCAGGTGGTTGCTAGTCTTGCTGAAGTTTTTTTTATTCCAGAAATTTCCTTCTCTTATGTGGGTTGTCTTCACTAT
>NC_043006.1:87194370-87201870 GCF_006345805.1 Octopus sinensis | reverse complement strand
AATACATGTGTATTTGATTGTGTTTCTCTATGTGTTTGCATATTCATGTGTAACCATCAAAAGTAATCGAGCATTCTCTCTCTTCTGTATTGGATACATTAAATTTTCTAATATGCACATGCACACATATGATTACATCTAAAAATTCATAAGTACTTAAGACAGGAATACAGGGGAAATTTATGCAGAGTATCGAGTGTAGACTATATGTAGTCTATTGCATAGATGTATATATGTGTCTGTGCATCTGTATTTGTGTAGCTGATGAGTGCTATTAGGCTGATACTTGAAACTTACTGTCAACTTTTTCCTTGTAAAAGTAAAATGAATATTTTTTTGACATGAAAGTTATTAAATGGTCCTTTAGTTTCATGTTTGACTCTTTTTATATGTAGCTGTATATATAAAACAAGCATTAATGCATGTATGTGTGTGTATACTCTCTTTTACTCTTTTACTTCTTTCAGTCATTTGACTACGGCCATGCTGGAGCACCACCTTTAATCAAGCAACTCAACCCCGGGACTTATTCTTTGTAAGCCCAGTACTTATTCTATCGGTCTCTTTTGCCGAACTGCTAAGTGACGGGGACATAAACACACCAGCATCGGTTGTCAAGGTTGTCTGCTTTGGCATGGGTACTGCAGGCTGGATGCACTTCTTAATCAGAGTATGATAGGTGCTAGTTTCATGAATGGGATATATCATTGAAGGATGTGAAGGTATGATAGAACTGGAGAACAGGTGCTTTGCTGAAGAGGTGAATAGATGTCTTCTCCTGTCAGAAAGAAAGAAAGAAAGAAAGAAAGAGAGAGAGAGAGAGAGAGAGAGAGAGAGTGAGTGAGTGAGAGATGACATATACATATACCACTGTATCAACCAGGTGGGCAGGCCAACATTCTCCACTAACTGAATGCTAGTTCATTGCAGTGTACCCCATTTACAACCAAGTGAGCTGGAGCAACATGAAATGAAGTGCTTTGCTCAAGAACATAGGGCACCAACAGTCTGGGGAATTGAAGCCACAAAACTGAAATTGTCATAGCAACATCCTAACCACTAGACCATGTATGCACACACACACACACACACACTCATCCACACACACAGACATACACATTTGTTTGTAATATATTTGTTATAATTTTATATCGATATCTGAGGCTTCCCTGGTTTGGATGAGTTTTCTCCAGTGCAGCTTGTCACCATTTATTCCAGGTCTTTCATATTACCTCCATGAGATATTCCTTCAACTCTCTTTTTCTTTCTCATTCTCTCATATTATATTGAATGACACTTTTTTGTTTACCCAAGTGTCATGGCACTTTGTTTTTATTCAACTGTCATTTTATACCCAACTGTATCAGAAGAAAGTGTTTTCTCTCCATTTGTTTTTTATTATATTATACCTGCATCTTCCACAGTACCTTTAACTTCTGCTGTTCATGCGCACAGCATTGCATCCAGTGGAACATTCTCACCTCATATCTGTCCAATTTTGCACATTCCCTACTTTTAGTCTCCATGTTTCACTGCCTTACAACATTTCCTTTTATACATGAGCATCTTAACTGTCCTTCATTTCTTGTATGAAAAAGTAGTTGTTCTATGAAATTTATCTCTCTCTGTCCCTATTCTTAATCTGACTGCTATACTTTTGGAATGCTCTTCTCCACTGATTATTTGGTCATCTTTGCAACAAAAACTATCAATTATTCTTAGAAGCATTGTAAGCATTTAATAGAATTTACTTCGTGAGAGTAGGTACCATTTACTACCCCTGTGCATTGGCTATTGACAAATTTTTCTCTACCATCTTCCCTGTGTTCTCACTGCACTGCTTTTGCAACCATAGTTTACATTGTGTATAGAATTCCTTCCCATTCTATTTCTGTATGCTGACCATGACCACTTTCCAGGGTTATGGTTTTGTTTTCTGCCAACAAAAGCTTTTGTCTTTAACAGGTTTACTTTGAGGCCTCTCATTTCTCAGCATGGGTTCCATATTTCAATTTATAACATACAGGATTTCCCATGGACAGCTAGCTTTAAATTCTGTTGCTATGATGTGAAGATCTGTAATAAACCAGAAGAGGTTGTAAATGCCTGCTTGTATGCTATGTTCCTTTCTAAATCATGGGAAAATTAAAATTGAATTTCAGTCCTTGGATGGACTTGATATCGCTAAAAAAAATACAGGTGTTTGTCAATTATGAATGTACAGTGTAAATACCAAATCATGAATAAATATGGATGTGCTCATGCATGTACAAATGCATATCCACTGCTAAATATAAGATGGGAAAGATTAGCTAGAGAAATCAACCACTGTACAGGCAGTTTGTGGCACCTTAGATCATTTGCTGCACATACAATCTCTTATCTACACATACAATCTCTCTTCCACTTTGAAAGAAAAACCTTTTATTACCAGGAAAAATAATAGCTCTTCAAACTATATATGTGTATACACATAATAGTTTTAATGCATTCAAATGAAGTGCTTTGCTCAAGAACATAGGGCACCAACAGTCTGGGGAATTCAAACCACAAAACTGAAATTGTCATAGCAACATCTTAACCACTAGACCATGTATGCATACACACACACACACACATACACACACACTCACACACACATACACACACACATACACACACACACACATACACACACATACACATTTGTTTGTAATATATTTGTCATAATTTCATATCCATATCTGAGGCTTCCCCGGTTTGGATGAGTTTGGATGTTCTTGAGCAAAGCACTTCATTTGAATGCATTAAAACTATTATGTGTATACACATATATATGTTCATGTGTTTGGGTTTGTTCCCCCAGTGCTTGGCAACCAGCATCCATTTCTCTACATCTCCATAACTTATCAGTTTGGCAAAAGAGACTAATAGAAGTACAAGACTTCAGAAAATATACGTACAAGGATCAATTTGCCTGATTAAACTTTCAAGGTGGGGCCCCCTGGATAGCTACAATCAAATGACTGAAACAAATAAGATATATTTAACCCTTTAGTGTTCGCATTATTCTGCCAAAATGAATGCTTCTTCATCCACTTTGTTTTGAATTAATCATGCATTATCTTGTAGCTATGAGATTTTAATGAGGTAGCTGTTAATTTTTAAAACAATATTGTAGGGTTGGTGTAAGAGACCAGATCTGGCCAGTTTGACCATAAAACAGGCAGAATACTTTTGGTCGGATATGGCCGGTTTAAATGCTAAAGGGTTAATAATGGGAAAGTGCACTGATACTGGATGACAGAACTTCATGATACAACCAGAATGTACATTATCCAACTAGGTTTCACCTTTTTAAAGCCAGTCATGGCTTTGTAATTGATAATATAATAATTTCAGTTCTAGATATTGTTGAAAATAATGTCGGAAAAATCAATGAATATATATTAACAGTAACAAAGGAGGTAATAGATAAAATATTCAATTCTCTTTAATTAATAATAATGATAATACAAAATATATATTAATTACATGTCATATTAAAGATTAATTATACATAATTAAATGTGGTCAGTACTTTGAAATGAATGTATTCTCCTTATTGATTAGCTGTAGTTCAAATGTTCCACCAGTACACCGGTATAAAGCAATAATTTCAGAATCTGGTTGGTGGCTACCACCTTATTAAACCTATACTTGCTTGTAGTAAATCGTTTTCAACCAGCTGTAGAAACAACTCACGAATTGGGAGTATGTCAATAAGAAGAAATGATTTTCAACATAAGAAAACAAACTTTTCTTCAACAGTGAGGAATAATCGAAAAATAACATTGAAATTCATCCATCCAAGTGAGGTGGGGAATTCAAAAGTACATGCAATAATCTTAGATGGCAAAATCATACAGTTTACCACTTTAATAGAAACAGAAATACTGAGTTTTCAAACCAAAGTGATTATGGCAGCTGTTTTACAGACCTTGTCCAGAAACCAAATAGGAGCAACCAAAAGCAATAACAGTAATAAATTTATCAGAGGAAACATAACAACACAACAACTTATATTTTAGCAAAGAAACTAAAATTTAATGCAACTCCACCAGGTATCTAATTGCAATGAAATTAAAGATGAATTTTCAGGATTCTATACAAAATTGTGACTCACAAAAGAATTATTTGCTATAAATAACATTGATGAATTATTAGAAACAAAGCAACGAACCTACCAAAGGGGATGATTTTTGTGACCATATTTGGAATTCTCCATATAATGTCAAGCATGAATAAGGAATTTAGTCAAACACCAGCAATATTAGATGCATAAACAAAACTGAATTGAAAAGATGATAATGAATTGATAATTAAAGAAGACAGTAAGGGATGCAGTTATATCGAAGGTGATGGGATATTATAAAAATTTCATTTTATTTCTGTTAGAAGTGAATCTTTACTATGAAAATGTTTAAAAGGCACACTACAGTGAACAAAAAGTAATAAAAAATCCTGCAGTCTTATTGCACTTAGACCAAAAGATATTGACTGATAAAAACTGCAATTATGTGAAAAATTGTAAGTCCTCCTCCTCATCATTATTTAGCATCTGTTTTCCATGCAAGCATGGATTGGATAGTTTGACAGGGGCTGGGTAGGCAGAAGACTGCACCAGGCTTTGCTGTCTATTTTTGCAGGGTTTTATGCTTGGATGTCCTTCTTAACACCAACCACCTTACAGAGTATATAATCTTTTCTCTGGCTTTAAAAAATCACAAAAGCAAGATAGTAAATAAAAAATGCAAAAATTCAACAAGTATTAATGTTGTATCATAAAACAATTTAAAAATAAGGTCTGTAGTATCTGACCCAACATGTGAAAATCATCATCTGAGTAATTATGAACCCATTTCTTAAACACTTGAATATTTTTGCAAGAGATGTGTTACTTGTATTGAATCATCTTGTATAAATTTACAATGAAAAATCTCTTATTACATCTTGTGATGCAGTGTATTTTCGTGCAAAGCATCACTCATAATTTTGCAATAAAATTCTGCCTGGAGAATTATGCTGAAGAGCTGTCAGAATGTACAGGAAAAGAATTAACTCTGTTTTTTTCAGAAATAACTATATCATATTTGATGTCAACTCTTATTGCCAAAAATCTCGAACTATGATGGGAATGATAGTAGCACCAATTTACACAAATTTAGTCATGGCTTATTTTAAAATTACCGTAACTGAAGAATTTTAAAGAAAATATGGAAAATCTTGAGATACATTCATAAAAAAGAACTGGAACAAATTTCTAGAGAATTGCTTTATTATTTAGAATGAAAGCCTTTAATTTAATTTCTCTAATAATACTTGGTGAATAAAAAATGATATTCATTTAAAGTTTCTTTTGACTGCAAAACAGTCAAAAGAAACTTTCATTTTTATATATCTTAGTAACGAAAGTAAACAATGAACTTGAGTTATATATATTACAAACTTATTAACTGGAATTGCTCAATCACGACATATACATATTACCAAATTCCAGCTTTAAATATTTGATGCAATCATTGACAAACATAATTCACCATCCTTAAAAGACGATGAGCTTCAATAAACCAAAATAATTCATATCCAGAGAAGAAAAACAAAACAGCATGCTTCAGTAGAAAATATTATTATATGTCTCTATTCACATTCCTTGAAACTTAAAAACCTATAATAGTATTCATCAAAATGTAAAAACGCTGAGAAAGAACTCCCCTAAGAATTTTGCTATCACATGCAATTATAAGAAGTAGAAGTCAACCACAGTCATTAAAGAGAACATTATCAGATGCCAAATTACATCACCAACAATTGAAGCAACAGTTTAAAAGTGTGGTTCATCTCACTGTGAAATAAATTTTAACATGTCTGATGGATCAGTATTCCATTTTAAATCAAGAAAATTCTTGAAATAAAGAACAATTTTATTCTGTGTCTGGGAACTTAATTTGTAATAACTTGTTCAGAATATACAGAAAAATTGGAATGACATAGAAAAAAATGAATATTTTATAGATAGCAAATTCGTTTTCCCAGCTACAGCCAAATATCTCTTTGTGAACATGTAGTTACATGTGCTGGTAATCATCAACCAAATTATAAGATTTTCCCTTTATCTCAGTCTACTAATAAAACATCTAAACAATGGTCGTGTTATAAAGAATTTGCATTCATTTCAAAATAATAGCCTATTTAAATATGCATATAAAATTTAATCTATATTTAATATTAATTAATAAGCTCAAATTTATCACCTCTTCTATTACTGCTAACAAGATTCATTTATTACCACACTGTCCCAGTCAGCATCTCATTATGAAATTGTAACATCAATAATTACAAAGTCATGATCATCTTTTAAAAAGGGTAAGTTTTATCACAAAAATTTCAATGCATTTTCTTTTTATCTTATATGATCCAACTCAGTTGGAATTTTCTGACTCTTCATTATGTACCTTTGTGGGCATTTATGTTTGCATATATGAGTATGCATATAAATGTGTGTATATATATATATATATGTATGTGTGTGTGTGTGTTCCATGTTCGAAATCTTTACATTATATCTTATTCTGACTATGTAGGTATCGCCCTCACTGATCACAGTTAACCAGAAAGGGCCAGGTGAAGTAGGCTTTAGAGTACCTCTTGTAGATTGCACCCTTGGTGCTTGACACAGGTTATAAAGCATCACACCAGAGAAATATTTTGAGATCTCATTTTAACTCATGTCATTTCACATAGTATCACCCAACATAAAAATGGATTACCAAAATTCTTGAAGGGAATTTCCTAAAATTCTGATCATTCAGCATTGTTAATCCACAAATAAAGAATGCCTATCTGCCAAATGCAGGTTTGAACACTCATTCTCACTATTTGATACTATCATATACATACATACATATATATATATATATATATATATATTTCTTAACTACCCACAAGGGGCTAAACATAGAGGGTACAAACAAGGACAGACAAAAGGATTAAGTTGATTACATTGACCCTAGTACATAACTGGTACTTAATTTATTGACACCGAAAGGATGAAAGGCAAAGTCGACCTCGGCGGAATTCGAACTCCGAACGTAACGACAGATGAAATACATACATATAATATAGGTGATTTGGGTAAATCTCAGCTGTTTCTTCTTGAAGTACATCTGCTTAGTCCATTATTACAATCAACATGTTTCCATAGATACTGTTGCATGTTAATAAAAATATATCATAAAATTAAGAATTGTGGAAGTATTATTTGCTGAGTTACTCTTTCTCTTTTACTCTTTTACTTGCTTCAATCATTTGACTGCCGCCATGCTGGAGCACCGCCTTTAATCAAGCAACTCGATCACAGGACTTATTCTTTTGTAAGCCCTTATTCTATCGGTCTCTTTTTTGCCGAACCGCTAAGTGATGGGGACGTAAACACACCAATATCGGTTGTCAAGCAATGCTAGGGGAACAAACACAGACACA
>NC_043006.1:87189370-87191870 GCF_006345805.1 Octopus sinensis | reverse complement strand
ATACGATGCACCGTTTCTTCTACTGTTTAATGGTAAACTAACGTGATTAAATTAAATCAAGCCAATCTACCATAGGCCCTTAGATTCATCAGTAAGGAATAGCCAAATCGGAACAGATATTTTTCACGAGGCATTCTCGTCCATGCCTCGCCAATATCTGACCTAAAATTTTCAAATCGTCGCACTCGCGCCAAATTTATCGGCAGCAAATAAATATAAGCCGCCGATTCCATTACGGAACCAACCAGAAAATTCATAATTAATCAATATAGGGAGGCAAAAAAAATTTTGTAGAATTCTTTTGCCCCCAGCGGCCTAGTGGGAAAAAATTAAATAGTCGTAAACCATTTTTAAGTTCAATATCACAATCAAGGAACGGCCATAATAGGCCATTCACCACTAGAAATAACAGCCAAAAAGCTTCAACCGCAAAATAACATTAATTCCGTAAATCAGGAGAAAATTAAAAAACATTTACCCTGAAATTCTTATACGATGCACCGTTTCTTCTACTGTTTAATGGTAAACTAACGTGATTAAATTAAATCAAGCCAATCTACCATAGGCCCTTAGATTCATCAGTAAGGAATAGCCAAATCGGAACAGATATTTTTCACGAGGCATTCTCGTCCATGCCTCGCCAATATCTGACCTAAAATTTTCAAATCGTCGCACTCGCGCCAAATTTATCGGCAGCAAATAAATATAAGCCGCCGATTCCATTACGGAACCAACCAGAAAATTCATAATTAATCAATATAGGGAGGCAAAAAAAATTTTGTAGAATTCTTTTGCCCCCAGCGGCCTAGTGGGAAAAAATTAAATAGTCGTAAACCATTTTTAAGTTCAATATCACAATCAAGGAACGGCCATAATAGGCCATTCACCCACTAGAAATAACAGCCAAAAAGCTTCAACCGCAAAATAACATTAATTCCGTAAATCAGGAGAAAATTAAAAAACATTTACCCTGAAATTCCTTATACGATGCACCGTTCTTCTACTGTTTAATGGTAAACTAACGTGATTAAATTAAATCAAGCCAATCTACCATAGGCCCTTAGATTCATCAGTAAGGAATAGCCAAATCGGAACAGATATTTTTCACGAGGCATTCTCGTCCATGCCTCGCCAATATCTGACCTAAAATTTTCAAATCGTCGCACTCGCGCCAAATTTATCGGCAGCAAATAAATATAAGCCGCCGATTCCATTACGGAACCAACCAGAAAATTCATAATTAATCAATATAGGGAGGCAAAAAAAATTTTGTAGAATTCTTTTGCCCCCAGCGGCCTAGTGGGAAAAAATTAAATAGTCGTAAACCATTTTTAAGTTCAATATCACAATCAAGGAACGGCCATAATAGGCCATTCACCCACTAGAAATAACAGCCAAAAAGCTTCAACCGCAAAATAACATTAATTCCGTAAATCAGGAGAAAATTAAAAAACATTTACCCTGAAATTCCTTATACGATGCACCGTTTCTTCTACTGTTTAATGGTAAACTAACGTGATTAAATTAAATCAAGCCAATCTACCATAGGCCCTTAGATTCATCAGTAAGGAATAGCCAAATCGGAACAGATATTTTTCACGAGGCATTCTCGTCCATGCCTCGCCAATATCTGACCTAAAATTTTCAAATCGTCGCACTCGCGCCAAATTTATCGGCAGCAAATAAATATAAGCCGCCGATTCCATTACGGAACCAACCAGAAAATTCATAATTAATCAATATAGGGAGGCAAAAAAATTTTGTAGAATTCTTTTGCCCCCAGCGGCCTAGTGGGAAAAAATTAAAAGTCGTAAACCATTTTTAGTTCAATATCACAATCAAGGAACGGCCATAATAGGCCATTCACCCACTAGAAATAACAGCCAAAAAGCTTCAACCGCAAAATAACATTAATTCCGTAAATCAGGCATTCTCGTCCATGCCTCGCCAATATCTGACCTAAAATTTTCAAATCGTCGCACTCGCGCCAAATTTATCGGCAGCAAATAAATATAGGCCGCTGGGGGCAAAAGAATTCTACAAAATTTTTTTTGCCTCCCTATATTGATTAATTATGAATTTTCTGTTGGTTCCGTAATGGAATCGGCGGCTTATATTTATTTGCTGCGATAAATTGGCGCGAGTGCGACGATTTGAAAATTTTAGGTCAGATATTGGCGAGGCATGGACGAGAATGCCTCGTGAAAAATATCTGTTCCGATTGGCTATTCCTTACTGATGATCTAAGGGCCTATGGTAGATTGGCTTGATTTAATTTAATCACGTTAGTTACCATTAACAGTAGAAGAAACGGTGCATCGTATAAGGAATTTCAGGGTAAATGTTTTTTAATTTTCTCCTGATTTACGGAATTAATGTTATTTTGCGGTTGAAGCTTTTTGGCTGTTATTTCTAGTGGGTGAATGGCCTATTATGGCCGTTCCTTGATTGTGATATTGAACTTAAAAATGGTTTACGACTATTTAATTTTTTCCCACTA
>NC_043006.1:87114370-87184370 GCF_006345805.1 Octopus sinensis | reverse complement strand
TCACCTATATATATACATATATATATATATGTATTTGTGTGTGTACATGTATTTTTTATCAAAACTGAAATGAGGAATTTATCTCACTATTTGAGTTTTAGTCCACTGTGATCACCAGGTGAAACACCTGGAGATTGCAGTAGCATGAAGCACAAATCATGAGACAGACTCTCAGCTTCAGTTTTAATTAAAAAAATTATCCTCTTCAGTGTGTATTGAGTGCATTTTTCAATCAGTTGACATTAAGTAACAAACATACACATATATAAATCTCTGTCTGTCTGTCTCTCTCTCTCTCTATATATATATATATACATATGTGCATGTGTATATATATATATATATATATAATTTCAACAATTGAGGGTAAAATTAATTAATTATTAATCAATTTCACCAAGTATTCAGTATGCAAAGGGACCATTTAAGGCGAATTCAAATTATTACATTATATAAAAGGGCTTAGTAAAATAAATTACTTTGCCGCATACTGAACTCATTAGAAATAGCAGCTAAAAAAACTTTTTTTAAACTATTTCTAATACTTAAAGAAAACCTCTCTCATATAGTGTTTGCGCAATTCAACTCATATATATATATGTCAGCATAACATGGGCTGAGTGGTGTGCAAAACGTTCCCATTGCAACCCCAAGATTCTGAGTTTGATCCTATTTCATGACATCATGTGTGAGTGTCATAATCAAGGTATCAGTTGACCCTTTAAGGTCAACTGATACCTTGTGACTGAAAGTGGAATCTGTATAGAAGTCCACCAAATGGATTGTATTTGTGATTCAAGTCTACATCCTTGTCAAACACTGTGTCACTCTGATTCAACAAGAGAATTCCATGAAAGTTACATGAAACTATGGTATACTTAACCTGCACATTAATTCAGGAACAGTTTACATCAGCTAATTTCATTTCCAAAGCATTGGCTGGCCTGAAGCTACAGTAGAAAGCATTTACTTAAGATGCTGTAGAGTGAGACAGAACACTAGACTACAAGTTAACAAAGTGAACAGCATATTCATGCACCAATGCCTGTTCGTACACATATGCACACATGTCATCTATATGTGTATATATGTGTGTATGTGTGTGTGTGCGTTTGTGTGTGTTTGTATGTATATAAGTATATTTGTGCATGTATATTTATATCCACACAGTGATATACACTTGTGTGTGCGCATGTGCATATATTTTTTAGGTGATTACCACAGTCCCTCCAATACACTTCATTGTATCTGAGGAGAAAATAAATTGATTTCTGAAAATTCTATGTCCATTGACAATAAAAACTATCAAAGGAGATGAATTTGGCTCCTTTTGATGGTGTAATGAATCCGTTTAAATTACATCAGGGATATATTGTTTGCTCTACCCACCCTCCATTCTTTTCACCAACACAAAAGTGTTTTGGAATGTTTCCTCCACCCAAGTCAAAATACTATTCTCTGTTGTCAGTTTAATCAAATTTGCTTTTTTTCCCCCTTGCTATTCATTTCTATTTCAAAGCCCTCCCTCTCTTATTTATTTTCCAGTAAGCACTGTTGGTCTTTTATCTCTGTAAAATTAACCCCTCAGACAAAATAATCTCCTTTTTGAAACAATTTTTTAAAATCTCTTTGCTTTGTGCTATTTTGTTTATTTTAGATAATGCCCGATATCAATACTGTTTTATTGAAGTATCATACTAATCCTTTATCTTGCTTCCACATCCACTCTTTTATCCCCGCCTTTTTTTTTTAATAAATTCCTCCCCTAAGATTATATGAAACTAATATTGTAGACTCCGATAAAGGCGGGTTTCATGATTTTGTTTCACCCTCTGCTTAATGTTCTGTCAATTTGTGCTTCATTTTATTACAACTACCACTCTAAGTTTATGACAAACGTCACTTAAGTTTATGATAATCTTTACTTTACTTTATAGCAAATGCCTTTTAAATATATTTCAAATTCTACTCATATTTCACACTGCTTTATTTCCATTTTCTTCTATTCGACTTGCTTCCTTTTCCTAAATTTTATGTCCAGTATCTTGTATTTCATTTTTTCATAATTTGTTATATTCACCATGTTTTTACCTGCACAGATCCACTTTCAAATTTCAGAAATGCCATGAAAGGATGATTTCTATAGTTATTGTAAACTTTAATTCTTGTATCTGAATGATGTGCTACTTGAATGGCTAATGTACCATTTTACAGACATGATCAGTTATGCACATTAAAACTAATGCATATACGTTGCGCCATACTACCTCCTAACACCACTTTTCTACCACAGATATAATTATCAACTCTTTATTATTTCTTACATTTCAACATAATGGAATATTCTTCTAGCTGGTCTTCAGTCATATTTAGCTCAATATACGCATTGTTTTTATTATTTTTTATCCTATTACTTGTTTCTCTCATTGCACTGAGACAATGCTGAAGCACTGAGTTCAAGGGTTGCAGGAAATTGTATCAAACCCTTATTTCAATCTGGCATTTATTTTGTTAACCTTTATTTATTGAATGGTTATGTTACCCCATTTTTTACTGACATAAAAGGCTACAAACCCTGGTTCGCATATCCTAGCTATAAAAACATGCAGTCATACATATGCACATGTAATACAGGGTGCCCCCAAAATCCTCCTATATATCACAGGCTGACAAACATTTCAACAGCAAACACATGGGGTACACCACTCCAAACCCTGATTGTAACTAAATTACACCATTATCATTTGCCTGACTTCCCTAGCACCATATCTACAGCTGTTTTAAATACAAGGGGTTTTCTCTTATACTCAGTATGTGTGTGTGAGTGTATATTATATATAGACATACATACAACATCATAATCATCATTTTATGTCTGTTTTCCATGTTAGCATAGGTTGGATGTTTGACAAGGTCCAAAGGATCAATTTTGACAAGATTTCTGTGGTTTATGCCCTTCTTAATAGAATGCACAAATACACTTTATAGAGTGTATTTGTGCATTTTCATGGTTCCATCACTCATGAGTTTGGCTTGTAACCTGCAAGACTAAAGAGGCCCTTGAGGATAGGAGACAAGGTGGTTGATTTAAGCAATGTGTTAAAGTTTTATAGGAGATCAGTAAAACATTCACTTTGTGTGGTGAAAATTCATATTTGCCTTTCATTTTACATACGTTGATAGTGGAAGCTAGTGCAGTGCTCAAACAGAGGTTAATATGGGGATGACAAAGTTTCAGAATGCATCATAATGTTAACAAGTCTAAGAAGTGTATAGAAGAGAGTCCTGGGACAGAAGAACCCAGGAGAATGGTAGGATAGGTTGTAAAAGTGTTGAAAGAGAGTGAAGTGAATATAAACATTTAGTGCAGGAGGCCAGATTTGTATAAGGGATGAATGTTGTGAATAGTGAACAGGAGCAGGAAGTGAATATGAGTGGGGTCAGTATGAATGTGGACTGGATCAGTTTCCTTCTGATCAAACAAAAGAAAAAGGTACTACACAGTAAGATCAATCCTGAAACTATGTAGTTATGTATGGAAATTCTAAACCACATAGCTATATCAGCACTCAATATTTGTATTCAAATACTTTACCTAACACTTGTTATCTGATGATTTGTATTCAATGCCTTCAGGAGCCAATAACATCAGTCACTGCCTTTCAAAACAAAATCAACTTCTTGTTGCTTCCCAATGCTTCTGGCTGCCACTCTTTGTGTTTTTTACTTTAAGGCAACTGCAGTATGCCATACTCATAGTTATTTCTTCATTAAGGTACTATACTTATTACAAATGATAAAATCTGAAACTTACATAATCTTTGGCTATTCATTTGTTGTCTCTTCTTTTCACATTTAAATCTATGTGACCTACTACTAGAAACACACAAAGAATCAGTGAAACATGTATTACATATACTTCTAATGGGTATATTATTCTGCTTGCTAAAAAATACATATATATTTATTTGTACACATTCAGTGTATAATAACGAAAACTTGCGCTAATGATAGTTCTGTTATGTGTTTGCAAATGTTAGTCAATTTTCATAAGAAACTGAGATGTTTGATAAAATAATAAAACACTTTTAGTAAGATGATGATGATGGGAATATAACTTAAGTAAAAATTGGATCTTTTGTAAAATTATAAAGAAAGGTTTTAATTTCAATGTAAATACTTTTAAAACTGGACTTTTTGTATTAAAGAATCTGTTTTTTTATGTTAGTGTAGACTGGACAGCGGCAACAATTTATGTCCATATGCTCTTCATTTGTCTACCTTTACCAGTTTTTATGATAAGGGAATTTTTTAATCAAACACTCATACATAAACACATATACATCATCATCATCATCATTTAATGTCCGTTTTCTGTGCTAGCGGTTGGACGGTTTGACCGGGGTCTGGGAAGCCAGGAGGCTTCACCAGATTCCAGTCTGATCTGGCAATGTTTCTAAAGCTGGATGCCCTTCCTAATGCCAACCACTTTGTGAGTGTAGTGGGTGCTTTTTACGTGCCAGGGGAGGCTGGCAGCAGCCATGATCGATTGGTGCTTTTTACATGCCACTGGCACAGAAGCCAGTCAAGGTGTCGCTGACATCGGACATGTTCGGATGGTGCTTTTTACATGCCACCGGCACAGGTATCACAACTACAATTTCCATTTTATATTTATTTTGATGTTGATGTACTTGACTCAATAGGTCTCCTCAAGCACAGCAGGTCACCCTACGATCCAAGGTAAGCACAGCAGGTCATTCTGCAATCTAAGGTACTTTGGATGGGCTGGGGCTATATATATATATATATATATATATATATATATATATATATGTATATATATATATGTTATATATATATATATATATATATATGTATATAATTATTTATATATATATATGTATAATATATATGTGTATATATTATATGTGTGTGTGTGTTTGTGTGTCTGTGTTTGTCCCCACCAACATCGCTTGACAACCGATGGTGGTGTGTTTACGTCCCCGTCACTTAGCAGTTCGGCAAAAGAGACCGATAGAATAAGTACTGGGCTTACAAAGAATAAGTCCCGGGTCGATTTGCTCGACTAAAAGGCGGTGCCCCAGCACGGCCTCAGTCAAATGACTGAAACAAGTAAGAGAAAAGAAAAGAGAAGAATAATATATTATATATATATATATATATATATATGTGTATATATATATATATATATATATATATATATATATATATATATATATATATATATGTGTGGTGTGTATATATATATACATATATAATATACATATTTATATATTACTCTGAGTTTCTCGTTGCCGTTCATCAGACAGTTTTTGCTAAACTGTCTGATGAACGGCAACGAGAAACTCAGAGTAACAGATTTGTTGAATTTTCTGCTGCTTAAAATAAAGCATATTACTCTACCACTGGTATTTGAGTACATATTTATATATACATATATATATATATATACATATACATATATTATATACATATATATATACATATCATCATCATCATCATCATTTAACGTCCGCTTTCCATGCTAGCATGGGTTGGACATATATATATATATATATACATATATATATATATAAATATATATATGAAAAAACAAGTACAAAATAGAAAATGCTAAAATAATTTTATAGTGAACATTTCAGTACCGGTTTCGGTCATTTGAGACCTTTTCAACTGTAACGATTAAATAATTAATTTAGAAAAATTAGAAGAAAAGTTTTTTAAAAGAATATTTCTATAGTAGTGTTCAGATTTAAGTGGCATTCTGCCTTTCTCTGACTCCCTTGTTTGCACTTGTGTGTTCGAGGTAGTTGTGAGCTCTTGGTAGGGTAGTAGAGAGAAGGCTGGTGGGGAGGAAAGGGGGTGGGAGAATCTGGGAGTGCCCTGATGGTCGTATTTTGAATGGTCAGTGGCAGCTGGCAGTCTCAGTTCAATTCAGGAGAATATTTATATTGACAGGCTTCTTTATAGAATTAGCGTAGGTGTTATACTAAAAAACATTAGTGACAAACTTAAGGGGTAGGGGGTGGAGAAGAAGAAGAAGAAGAAGGAGAAGGGAGAAGGAGAAGATGACGATGATGGTGATGGTGGTGATGATTATGACGACGATGATGATGAAACGATGATGATGAAGAAGAAGAAGAAGAAGAAGGAGGAGAAGAGAAGATGGTGGTGATGATGGTGGCGATGATGATGATGCCGATGATGATGATAACGATGATGATGAAGAAGAAGAGGAAGAAGAAGAAGAAGAAAAAACAGAGAAGGGAGAATATGAATGTAAATATAGCTATGAAGGGGCTGATTAGTAATGGATTCTATGAGTGTAGTATTTGTGTGTGTATATATATTTTTTTCTTTTTTTCTAAGTTGAGGTATATTAATTGTTTGTCGTAGACCCGTTAAAGTGGCTTGTATTTTGTAATAAAGAGATTTCTTTCTTTACTTCGTTGTCTCGAGGTTGTATCGTCCCTAAATTGGTAGAGGGGGAAAATTCTGAAGTTTGGTGTTTTTTGTTGGCGCAAGTATCTATGTGTTGGCTAAAAGCTATTTTTCTGTTTTGGGGAATTTTTATCTGGGATCTGTGCAGGCCCATTCGTTTACGCAAACCATTTTTTGTTTGGCCTATGTACTGCTCTTGACACCCGGAGCAGGTTAGTGAGTATATTAGGTTCTCCGAAGCACATGTGAAGTTGCTTTTCACTGTAAAACGTTGTCCCTGTTTGAAGGAGAACTCAGAACCCTCGATTAGATAGTCGCATATCCCGCAATTGGGTCTTCCACATTTTTTTACTGTCGGCTTCTGTGTTGAAGAGTGAATTCGGGCTTGTGTAAGGAGACTTTTCATGGATCTAGGCTGTCTTTTGCTTTTTATGATCGTGTGTGTTTGGAGGATTGTGTTCATTCTGTGGTCTTTTTTTAGGAGGGGTATGTTGTGGAGGATGGTGTCGAAGGCTTCGTTATTGAGAGGGTTGTGTGTGGAGATGTATGGTAAGGCTTTTGGTTGTAAGTTTTTCTTTGATTTGGGATGTCTCAGTTCCTTGATGTTAAGTTGAAGGGCACGTTGAATGCATTTGTCAATAAGTGAAGGTGGATAGTTCCTGGTGATTAGGGTATCTTTTAGTTCTTGTAGTCGTGTGTCTCTGGTGTTTGCGTTAGAGACTATAGTGCATATCCTTTTTGCTAGATTGAAGGGGATTTCATCCTGGTGTGTCTGGGGTGGCATGAATTGAATGGAAGATATTGCTTAGAGTCTGTAGGCTTATAGTATATGTCTGTTTCTATTATATTATTAGCTTTCTTAATGAGGATATCGAGGAAGGGGAGTTGTTGTTGGCTATATTCCATCATGAATTGGATGTTTACGTCCAGTCCGTTTAAAATTTTCTGGAATTCTATGAGTTTTTCTATATTTTTATGCCAAAGGATGAAAAGTCATCTAGATATCTCTTCCAGTTGTTTTCTATGTAGATGGAGAAAGGGCTGCCATATCTTTCTAGAACCTTACGATACAGACTGATCTCTAGGTATCCTATGACTAGGTTGGCAAAGGAGGGGGCCATTCGTGTACCCATCGCAGTCCCCGATTTTTGTCGGTAGAAGTTGTCATTGAAGGCGAAGAATTATTTTCCAGGATGAATTTAAACCCCTTCTATCACAAATTCTTTTTTGATGCGGTGTGGTAGTTCGTTGGCGTGATTCCTAGCCAGAATTGGATTGCCTCTAGTCCTAGGTTGTGGGGGATATTGGAGTAGAGGTTGACTACATCGAAGGATACCATATGGTGTTTTTGTTTATAGTATTCGGTAGGTGATTGAGCATATCTAAGTCGTCCCTTATATAGCTTTTGACATGTTTGAGGAGTGGTTTTAACAGGGTGTCTAAAAAGTTACTGAGGCGGTGGGTTTCGCATGCGGGACCTGCTATTATGTTCCAATTTGAGGTCATTAGGATTAGGGACTTTAATTATTTTTTTACTTTTTTTTCATATATATCAACTCGTGTGTTCCTTTTCACCCATATACCATCATTAACCCACACGAGATACAGAAAATGCCGACAAAAACAGACACAATCACCTCCATAAACGAAGAAATACTGAAAGAACTCAAGAAAATTAACACAAATTTGTCAACTTTTTTGAACAAATTCGACTCGACACTTCAACCCAATCGAGAGAACAATGAAGAAACAGATACGAAAATACACAACCTCCGAAATTGTCGAAAACCTTGGAAACTTATGCGAAACAATTAGAACATTTTCTCTAACAACGCTAACCAAGGACCTCCAAAGAGTCAATATATGGGATCAATACTCTAACAACATACCAAATGAAACACCACATAATACCACAATGGAACAAATCACTCAGAGATAGAAAGTTCGCCTTTTGAAGATGATCCAAAACAACAACAACGGATATATACGAAAAATGGCTCAACGGACCCCGTTAATCCTCCCACGTAATTCCAGTTCAAAGCTATTACAGAAGAACCTGAAACACAAGACCCTCAGGGAGAGAATGGCACTGGAAAAAATGAAATGGAAATAGAACTTCTGAAATTGAGAGCCCAAACGAATGAGGATAAAATAAAATCCACCGATGAAGATATCAACGAAGAAATTCGCAAAATGACCCAAGGCCCAGATCAAGAGAAGTTCTCAAAACTATGGAAAGAGGACTGTGAAAAAGAAGAACTAAAATCTCTCCAACGCTGGAGAAAAGCGCCACTTGGTTCTCAGACTATGAAGCCGTCTTTCAAACAGAGCACGCCTCCAACAACCCTTTCCAGAAAATAAGAAAACCAAAACAACACCCAAACACCGATACACACCTCTCTAAAAATCGGAACCTTCACTACTATCAAAAAAAGAATACAGGACCTAACCCTAACTCTGTAAGCAGCCAGCGATACAATATCAGGAATACCCCCACTTCAAGCAGAGAAAGGATAAATCAACACCCACAGCATAGACACTGCAACCTCATCCCCACCCAAAGGAGTTACCAACGAAATCTTCGTCCCATTAACCGGTTAAACAACCATGCACAACAAACCCACACCACTTGCAATGATTACCAAGGAAGGCCTCCTAGAACACCACACCCGAATATGGGATATCGGGATGCTCTCCTCAATACTGCTCCAAGAACACACGCCATAAATCACAACAGGAGACCCCTAATCAACAAAGAACAACTATATACTAGCTACCGTCCAACCACCACGCATTCATTTTTTAGACCCAATACGCAAACACAGAGACACAAGATAGCACCAAACAAGCAGGAGGAACCAAAAGTAATAAAAATTATTAATCTAACTCACAAGGAACTAACAGCAAACCAAATAAACATACTTTCCAAAGGACTCAAGTTTACACCCACCCCACAACACCCCAACTACAATGAATGAAAGAAGACATCGCAGAATTCTGCAGAAAATTAAGACTTACTGAGGCTATACGATAAATACAACGAGGACGAATCGTTAGCCAGAAATAGAGTAACTACACCCCCTCGAAAGGTAAGAATAAAACACTTGATGATTTCTGTGACCACATATCAAATTACCCATATCAACATATGCACAAACAAAAACACAAACCAAACTTCAGCAAAAAAGAATGGGCTGAGTTGAACAAATTAAAACTAGATAAAACAATAACAATCAAAGAGGCCGATAAAGGGAGTGCTGTTGTCTTAATGGATACGACATTTTACATAACTTTGGTACTTTCTATGCTGGAAGACACAACATACTATGAAAAGGCACAAAACTACAGTCAACAAAAAATAATGAGGGAACTAAAATCCATATTAAACCCATACAAAGCAGGGCTAACCGACAAAGAATATGATTATATGACCAATTTCACAAGTAAAACTAGCCAATTCTACGGTATACCTAAGATCCACAAAAGTGAAAAAATAAGCAACGCATGCAAGATAGCTACAGACAAAATAATTAAAGTCCCTAATCCTAATGACCTCAAATTGAGACCCATAATAGCAGGTCCCGCATGCGAAACCCACCGCCTCAGTAACTTTTTAGACACCCTGTTAAAACCACTCCTCAAACATGTCAAAAGCTATATAAGGGACGACTTAGATATGCTCAATCACCTACCGAATACTATAAACAAAAACACCATACTGGTATCCTTCGATGTAGTCAACCTCTACTCCAATATCCCCCACAACCTAGGACTAGAGGCAATCCAATTCTGGCTAGAGAATCACGCCAACGAACTACCACACCGCATCAAAAAGAATTTGTGATAGAAGGGGTTAAATTCATCCTGGAAAATAACTTCTTCGCCTTCAATGACAACTTCTACCGACAAAAATCGGGGACTGCGATGGGTACACGAATGGCCCCCTCCTTTGCCAACCTAGTCATAGGATACCTAGAGATCAGTCTGTATCGTAAGGTTCTAGAAAGATATGGCAGCCCTTTCTCCATCTACATAGAAAACAACTGGAAGAGATATCTAGATGACTGTTTCATCCTTTGGCATAAAAATATAGAAAAACTCATAGAATTCCAGAAAATTTTAAACGGACTGGACGTAAACATCCAATTCATGATGGAATAGCCAACAACAACTCCCCTTCCTCGATATCCTCATTAAGAAAGCTAATAATATAATAGAAACAGACATATACTATAAGCCTACAGACTCTAAGCATATCTTCCATTCAATTCATGCCACCCCAGACACACCAGGATGAATATCCCCTTCAATCTAGCAAAAAGGATATGCACTATAGTCTCTAACGCAAACACCAGAGACACACGACTACAAGAACTAAAAGATACCCTAATCACCAGGAACTATCCACCTTCACTTATTGACAAATGCATTCAACGTGCCCTTCAACTTAACATCAAGGAACTGAGACATCCCAAATCAAAGAAAAACTTACAACCAAAAGCCTTACCATACATCTCCACCACACAACCCTCTCAATAACGAAGCCTTCGACACCATCCTCCACAACATACCCCTCCTAAAAAAAGACCACAGAATGAACACAATCCTCCAAACACACACGATCATAAAAAGCAAAAGACAGCCTAGATCCATGAAAAGTCTCCTTACACAAGCCCGAATTCACTCTTCCCACAGAAGCCGACAGTAAAAAAATGTGGAAGACCCAATTGCGGGATATGCGACTATCTAATCGAGGGTTCTGAGTTCTCCTTCAAACGGGACAACGTTTTACAGTGAAAAGCAACTTCACATGTGCTTCGGAGAACCTAATATACTCACTAACCTGCTCCGGGTGTCAAGAGCAGTACATAGGCCAAACAAAAATGGTTTGCGTAAACGAATGCCCTGCACAGATCCCAGATAAAAATTCCCCAAAACAGAAAAATAGCTTTTAGCCAACACATAGATACTTGCGCCAACAAAAAAAACACCAAACTTCAGAATTTTCCCCCTCTACCAATTTAGGGACGATACAACCTCGAGACAACGAATAAGTAAAGAAATCTCTTTATTACAAAATACAAGCCACTTCTTAACGGGTCTACGACAAACAATTAATATACCTCAACTTTAGAATAAAAGAAAAAAATATATATACACACACAAATACTACACTCAATAGAATCCATTACTAATCAGCCCCTTCATAGCTATATTTACATTCATATTCTCCCTTCTCTGTTTTTTCTTCTTCTTCTTCTTCCTCTTCTTCATCATCATCGTTATCATCATCATCGGCATCATCATCATCGCCACCATCATCACCACCATCTTCTCCTTCTCCTCCTTCTTCTTCTTCTTCTTCTTCATCATCATCGTTATCATCATCATCGTCGTCATAATCATCACCACCATCACCATCATCATCTTCATCTTCTCCTTCTCCTTCTCCTTCTTCTTCTTCTTCTTCTTCTTCTTCTTCTCCACCCCCTACCCCTTAAGTTTTGTCACTAATGTTTTTTAGTATAACACCTACGCTAATTCTATAAAGAAGCCTGTCAATATAAATATTCTCCTGAATTGAACTGAGACTGCCAGCCGCCACTGACCATTCAAAATACGACTATCAGGGCACTCCCAGATTCTCCCACCCCCCTTTCCTCACCAGCCTTCTCTCTACTACCCTACCAAGAGCTCACAACTACCTCGAACACACAAGTGCAAACAAGGGAGTCAGAGAAAGGCAGAATGCCACTTAAATCTGAACACTACTATAGAAATATTCTTTTAAAAAACTTTTCTTCTAATTTTTCTAAATTTAATTATTTAATCGTTACAGTTGAAAAGGTCTCAAAATGACCGAAACCGGTACTGAAATGTTCACTATAAAATTATTTTAGCATTTTCTATTTTTTACTTGTTTTTTCATATATATCAACTCGTGTGTTCCTTTTCACCCTTATAAATATATATATATATACATATATATATATACCTATATATATATATATACATATATTTATATACATATATATACTAGCAGTATCGCCCGGCTTTGCTCAGGTTTGTAAGGGAAATACTATATAAGCATTTTTAGAGATGTAAAGTATAATGGCCATCTCAATATGGCTAACCACAAAGGGGGGGGTGTGTTACTTTAGCTTTTTACGTTCTGAGATTTAATAATAAATTTTTGAGAGTTACTTACTTCCTTATATATGCCAAAAATGCATTAAATGGGAAAAAAATTTGATGGTAAATTTTTTTTTTTAAATCGTAGACTCATTGTAATGCCGCTAATAACCCAGAAGGGCCTCGATATGAATCACGACTATAAGATACCCTGTTTTGTTAAACTACACCACCGCAAAATTTGGAGTAGCTAGGAATCTAAATCGTAGGAGACAGACAGCACACAACCTTACTTTTATATATAAAGATATATATATATATATATACATGCACACACACACACAAACACACATATATATATATATAGAGAGAGAGAGTTCTACTCTGCTTGCATTAACACACCAATACATACATACATACATACGTACATACACACACATGTACAATGGGCTTCCATTACAGTTTTCCATCAATAATTCTACTGAAAAAGTATTGGTCAGTCTGTGGCAATAGTAGAAGCTACATGCATGGTGCTGTGCAGTGGAACTGAACCTGACACTATAGGGTTGCAAAACGATCTTTTCCTAACTGCACAGCCATGCCTACACCTAGCATCAAGAAGATTAATCATTTGAATCAATTTTATTACTTTCAGACAGCTGAGTCTCTGATCTTCTTTTGATTTCTTACTAAAGTTTTTTACTTCCATTGCATTGATAATACCTGTTGAAAAGTAACAATATTCCTATTTCCCAATTGCCTTTCCCTTACAAACCTGTCATTCTCACAAAAAAAAAAATGGCAAAAAAAAAAGAAGAGACAAAAAATGCCTACAAACATCACTTAGCCAAAGTGAAGTACAGGCATTACATTCACTTCATGGTTGAATGGTTTATGTTAAAAGAAAGACCATTCTATGGTGAGGCATTATATATATATAGTAATTTATATAAATTGCTTAAATTTGCAATAAAATCTAAGTGTGGTTCACAAGACAAACATGCATAAAGTTATTGATATAAATTTGAAGGTGTGTGGCATAGCAGTTGGGGAGTTCAGCTGATGACCATAAAATCATGGGTTCAGTCCCAATCCCAAGCAGCACATTGTGTCTTTGAGCAAGACACTTTGTTTCACATTGCTACAGTTTACTTAAGCGTAATGAATACCAGCAAGATGCTGGTGTAATCATTCTCTCACTATCTAAAACAATCTGAGTATTCACTGGATCAAGAGTGAGGGGTCCAGGAAGATGTCTGCTTCTTAACTAAAAAGACATCTAAAAAGAATTAGTGAAAGCAAGGTACGTGCTACCAAGTCGTACTCACTTGCAAGTGATGATTAGCTGCACATAAGCTGAAATGGGAAATATCAAATGATTGTGGAATGGAGCCAGAGTTTTGAATAAATTATTCTACTAGGTATTGAGTCCTTTCTTTTACTTTTATATCCAATTATATATATATATATAATCATTGTCATTATAGAGTTTGATAGTTCTCATATTAGCTTAAACCTTATGCAACTGTATTTGCAATAGATTACGCTGTTCATGTGTTTCAATTAATTTTTAAATAATTAACAATTTGGAGGTTTAAGATCTTCATTACTGAAGCGTTGTATGCAATGTAACTTATCAAAATGAAGGTTGGTTGCCAACTCTGCTCCATGGAGACATATGAAATTCTAAGGCATAGAAAAAATAGGAATTTGTTAAATAACCGTATAGAATTGGGTCCATCTTGTATTCACGCAAAAATTAAGACTCTCTTACTCTTTTACTCTTTTTCTCTTTTTCTTGTTTCAGTCATTTGACTGCGGCCATGCTGGAGCACCGCCTTTAGTCGAGCAAATCGACCCCGGGACTTATTCTTTTTATAAGCCCAGTACTTATTCTATCGGTCTCTTTTGCCGAACCGCTAAGTGACGGGGACGTAAACACACCAGCATCGGTTGTCGAGCAATGCTAGGGGGACAAGCACAGACACACAAACACACACACGCATACATATATATATATATACATATATATACGACAGGCTTCTTTCAGTTTCCGTCTACCAAATCCACTCACAAGGCATTGGTCGGCCCGGGGCTATAGCAGAAGACACTTGCCCAAGATGCCACGCAGTGGGATTGAACCCAGAACCATGTGGTTGGTTAGCAAGCTACTTACCACACAGCCACTCCTGCGCCTAAATATTTTAAATAAAAATCGTATAGAATAATCGTATGGAGCTAGGTCTATCTTGCTTTTACTAATAAAGCAAAACTCTAATATATTTTAAATAGATATCTGCGAGCTCTTACACTGTGGTTCTTTCTTTCTAAATGTACCTGGTTTGGAACACAAAGAAATAAATAGTATTTGTACGTTACCAAAAATTTTAATTGACTATATAGTTAATTTAATTTAATCTAATTTAAGTAACCCAACTTAGATCAAATAAGTTGCTAATACTTCTTAATTCTATTATAAGTTTAAATAAGTAATGCTACTCCCTTAATAATAGTATAAAGAATTTTCACTATGATTTTCACTTTTTTTGAATAAGCAATACTCTCACACCTTTTACTATAGAAATTAATTGACCTCTAGGTATAGACCTAAAGTCTGTCTTTGTATAAACAGTAACAATAATAAATAAATAAATTAAATGACCTCCTTTCTAGTATTGCACTTAAATCTCTTAATGTATTTTCCTCTATTGATAGCCTTTGATCCCTATATTACTTTCCCTTGTTCTTTATATTCTTATATCTGCTTTAAATCTGTAGGATTGGCAATTAACAGCTGTATGCTGGCCAAAAGTAATGTTTTCTTTTATAAATCTCAGATTCCTGCAAATCTAACCTAGATTTTCTGTCACCACAGAAATAGACTATTCTGTGTAGGTTGTGTACTTACACCCCTTTCATCTCAGTTGTCCCATAATGCTCTATTTGGACGGTTTTTCTGCTCCACTAAATTCTTTTAGCCATTATGATTCTAACATAGTAGTTTTGTGAAATGAACAGAAGTGTGATCGGCATCTTCTCATATATCAGGAAATTATACCCACTTTATTATGGATAAATTCATTGTCTCTGAGTATGAAATATCTCCTCATATCTCCGGAAATTATACCTACATTATTATGGATGGATTTACTTTTTCTATGAAGCTAACAAGCTTTTTTAAATCCTTTTATAAAACTGTGCATCATTAGAGAACTTTGGAAGTCTGCTTTCAATCTAAATTTGCTTTTTATAGAACTCTCTTCGATACTACATGAGTGTAGCCTCACCCCCTAGGATGTTTGGAAAACTCACATGTGTTTTGGCTGAATAGTACGGGACACTTGTATTTGCTGCAATATTTGCAGCTTTTAATAAAGCTGTTCTTTGTATGAAACAATTGTACTGAAAAACTAATCCATTCTTGTTGCTTTTTTCTTGTGTGTGTGTATATATATATATATATATAATATATATTATATTATATATATATATATATATATATATATAATATATATATACATATATATATATACAATATATATGTGTGTGTGTGTAGGTGCAACTGGCCCAGTGGTTAGGGCAGCGGACTCGCGGTCGTAGGATCGCGGTTTCGATTCCCAGACCGGGTGTTGTGAGTGTCTATTGAACGAAAAACACCTAAAAAGCTCCATGATGCTCCGGCAGGGGGTGGTGATCCCTGCTGTATTCTTTCACCACTCTTTCTCCTGTTGGCCTGGTCACTTAGCCAGAGGGGTGGCGTCATTCAAAGGCTAAAACAATGCAAACGCATTGTGACCAGCGATACATAACAACATCTGATGGTCTGGTCGGTCACGTGATTACGTGATATATATATATATATATATATATATATACATATACATATATATATACATATATATATATAAAGATTATGTTAGATAGTTTTAATATAAATATTAGCCATTTAAAAGAAGCAGTTTTGTAAAATAGAACTATAAATAATCATAGGTGGGTTGGTCCAAAAGAGTTTAAGAAGCTAGCATGCAGCAAACATAGGTACATCTTGAGTTTTTGACTATGAGGTGGTTGACCAAAGTCTTTGTCCTCAGGCAGTATCTCTTGGGAAAATCAGACTGATGAATCCCATACCACTCCTATGGAGTTGGATTCAATACTATAAGCCAACACATCTCTCTTGAATTTTATAATATTCCTGTTATTACAATATTACAATATTTAGAACAGTTTGCTGTTCCAATCCTATGTAACATAGAATGTCACAAATTAGCAAGGACCATACTTTCAGCTGCTTCTTGACCATAATATATAAGACAGAATTTAATGAGCTAAATTCATATTTTCTCATCTGAGATCATTTAATTCATGTCATTATTTCTAGTAAGAAAGCCATGTGCAACAAATCACCTCATTTCTCTTTCTACATACATCTCAGGTTGTGTAATTATGTGAAGAATTCATATTTGATAAGTCATGCTATTCCCTCTGGCTGGATGACCATCGTAATGCTAATCACAACAGTTGCATTGGAGGTGTCTAAATATTATGACACATATCAGTGAGACGTTCCCAAACATTTTCCTACTCAACTGTTCTTCATTGATTTTAGTTAATTATTGCCCCACTTCTTAATTGAGATTCTTACTTACATATACGTTTGTGTGTACATACATGTATATACATACATACACACATGAACACACATACATACATACACACACACACTGCAAACAAAACACATACACTACATATACATACACGCACACACACATACTTCAAACTACCAGTACCTTCTACTGACCATTGTCCTACACACATGTGTAGGTAGACATACACCAGGCAGCCACTCCTACCAAAATTCTTACTATAAATTTTTCCTATGACCTTAAAGGATACTAAGCCCAACCACACACATAGATAAACAGCCACAATCACACACACACACGTGCTATCATTACACACACACGTGCAATCATTACACACACACACACGTACTATCATTACACACACACACATACACAGACCTGTGCGCATGCACATACCCACACATACACACACATACCTCCTCTTGTACTTTTTCTTCACCCATTCCCTTCCAGTCATTTCAATATGTGACCGTGTGGGTATCATTGGCGATTTTCTTTCTCTGTCCTCCCTTCCTTGGACCTTCCCTTTTTCTATGTTTCTGACGAAGAGTTCCACTCGAAACGTTAAATCCTCCTTCTTTCCTTTCCTTTCCTGAGCGTCCAATAACACTATACTTATTCCATGTCCTCACGTTGTTGTTTTCTCTTTGCTCATGTTTGGATTAACATATATATATATATATATATATATATATGTATATGCATATGTGTGTGTATATATGCACATATACGAGGGACATTCCAGAAATTTTGAGATTTTTCAGGGTGTCATTTACTAATTTCCAACAAGTGCAAAACTAATCTTCTTAAAAGTAGGATCCTCTGACTTGAATACGTTTCTTGTAGCACACCAGCTACTTTGTGAAGGCTCTATGGAAGTCCTCCAAATTGAAGCTGTCCGGGAACAGTGTCACAGCCTCCCTAATCTTCAAAACAACTGTCCCTGAGGTTCGTCTTCAGCTTGGAGAACAACTAAAAGTTAGAGGGAGCAAGGTGTGGACTGAGAGTGGGAGACAGTTTTGACGTCTTGTAGTTGGATACCAGGATGCTTGTCACTGTGCACCCTGGGAACAAGATTTGTGCAAATTTTGTGCAAGTTCAAATCTTCACAAATAATTCTGTGCACAGTTGCCACACCAACTCTAAACTGTATGCTTTTTGTCTTTAGAGACATTCACTGGTCTTCATCCAGAAACCTGCAAATTTTCTCAACTACCCCAGATGTTTTGATGTCTCTATCCCTCCCACATCCCTCATCATTTCTGACCTCCTTTCTACTAAACTTGAACCCTTTGTACCTGTGAAAAAGTTTTTCTATAAGCAGTCTAGAGCATTTACAGTGTAAAATGCATTTTTTCAATCAATGTATCCCTCTTTATTTGTTCTCTACTTATTATTTCTTTAACTCTTCTCTTTCTAATATCTGCCTTTGACGTTGAATCTACTAAGGGTTTTTTTTTTTAAAAATACTTAATAACGTTCAGTTTATCATTTATGCAGCTATCGTAATTGTTATAATGTCTTGTTGTTGAGATAGGCTCTCTTTCTTTCCTGATGAGAAGATTGCATTTTACACCATTTATTCCTTTGGAATAAAATCAATGTTGTCTTCGAAACATATGTCGAAAGTAAAAGAATTTTAATAACATCTTCGTTCAACTAGGGATAGATGAGTGGTTGGTGAGATCTATACAAATCATGTACAGGGACACTACCAGTAAAGTGAGGGTTGGCAATGAGTACAGCGAAAAATTCAGGGTACGAGTTGGGGTTTGCCATGCATCAGTGCTCAGCCCCTTCTTGTTCATCATAATCCTCCAGGCAATAACAGAGGAATTTAAGACAGGTTGCTCCCGGGAGGTCCTCTATTCTATTGACCAGGTATGGAAGTTCCAGGAATCAAAGGGCCTTGCAGTTAATCTAGCAAAAACCAAAGTCTTAGCAAGCAGGAAGGCAGAAGAATCACAAATCCCTTCAGGTAGACAGCCCTACTCAATCTGTGGAAAAGGCATATGTAGAAACTCCATAAAACGTACCCAGTGTAAGCTTTGGATGCATAAGAGTTGCAGCAATAGAGTAAAGTTTACAGCGAAAATAGATTTTGTGTATGGAAGATGCACAGGTACAATAAACACCGAAAATGTACAGAAAATAGATTCCATCAACTGCCAGGTGGGTAAGATAGAGGTAGTAGATAGCTTCCATTATCTAGGTGACCAAGTTAAAAGTGGAAGGGGTTGCTCCGAGAGCATAGCTGTGTGAATATGAATAGGCTGGGCAAAGTTCATAGAGCTCTTACCTCTGCTGGCAGCAAAGGGCCTCTCCCTCAGAGTGAAAGGCGGATTGTATGATGCCTGTGCATGAACAGCTATGCTACATGGCAGTGAAACATGGGCTGTGACAGATCAGGACATGTGTAGGCTTGAAAGAAATGAAGCCAGTATGCTTCACTGGATCTGCAATTTCAGTGTGCATGTTTGACAGAGTGTAAGCATCTTGAGAGAAAAGTTGGGCATAAAAGGTGTTGGATGTGGCGTGCAAAAGAGACAACTGCACTGGTATAGTCATGGGATGTGTATGAACGAGGACAGCTGTGTAAAGAAGTGCCAGTCTCAAACTGTAGAGGGAATGTGTAGTAGAGGTAGACCCAGGAAGATGTGGGATGAGGTGGTGAGGCATGATCTTCAAACTTTAGGCTTCACAGAGGCAATGACTAGTGACCAAGACCTTTGGCAATATGCTGTGCTTAAGAAGACTTGTCAAGCCACATGGTCTCACGTTCAGTCTCACTGCATGGCACCTTGAACAAAATTTTTTTACAGCCCTGGGTCCACCAAAGTCTTGTGAATGGATTCAGTAGATGGGAAATTTAAGACATGTATATACATGAATCTATATGTGTCTGTGTGGTACTGTTTCCATGTTCTTATTTCATATAATAGTTGCAAAATGAAAGTTGTTGCATGCAAGTAGTGTCTTTCATTTCCAGTTTTCCCGGAGAACATATCTGATCATGGGGAATATTACCTGAAGTACTTAGAAACAGTTGAGAATTGGTGAGAGAGAAAGGGCAACTGAGCATAGGAAATATGCTTCAACAGATTCTGTCTGACCTGTGTAAGCATGGAAAAGTGGACAGTAAATGATGACCGTTTTGATAATCAGTAGAATTTTTTATCAATTTAATATGGTGGGCTATATATATAAAACATTTTGCAAAGCTATATGATATTATATGACAGTTCTGTTAATAATTTCTTCAGACTAGTTACAAAGGTAACACAATTGGAACCCAAATTTCCACACAATAGAATTGAACCCAAAACAAATTTCTTAACCATAGAGCCATACAGGCAGACACACACGCACATACACATATGCACACGCACTTTCATTCATTCATTTCGTTATTATCTACTTGATACAGGAGAATGAAGTAAAGCACTTTCCTAGGTATTGTTTGTAAAATTTTAAGAAATTCTAAAAGATATTTTTCTTTACAAGTTGCATATAAACATAGCATATCAAGAATGGCTGCAAAATATGTTAATTCCTATGAAGTTCATTGGTAGCTTGTTTTTAGTTTTAAGAAATATATTTCTTAGTACACTGTTCAGAAAGTATGAACTAAACAATTCGAAATCAAACCAAAATGGTAATAATATAAAGCAGAATGGGTAGGTGGTCAGGAGCATTTATTCTTTGCTGGTTTCTTTAATTCTTTCTCTAGGTTTATGGAAAACAAATTCTAAGAAGCCATAACTTACACTTCGAAGCAAACATAATAATACATCATACTTCTCTTGTATAATGTGTATATTTCATTGTGTGTGTATTTGTAAAAATTAGCGTTGTGAGGTTTTTTTGTGTATACATTTAAAATTAAGTATTATATATAAATGCATGCATATGTAAGTATATATCATGTATTTATGCATATACATATTTGTGTGTATGCACATATGTATGAATATGTGTGTGCACGTGTGTGTAGATATATATATATATATATATATATATTGACAAATAGGGAGATAGATAAATAAATACCATGAATAATTGTGTATGTTCATAAGTACATTTATATATTCACAAATATGTGAATGTATAATGTAAAAGCATGTACGTATGCCTGTATACATATGTGCATACTAACATACATACACATTCTTAAACACAAACACACATATATTGCTGTGAAGTGAATACATTCTCAGAGATTACAGCTGACAATCATACTTGTAATTTTCATTATGAAAGCACATTGTTTATTATATATGTGTGTGTGTGTGTATGTATATATGTATATAACTTATACAGATGTGCACACACATATAACACATCCTTACATTTGGAGATATGTATGCTTAATCAATTATTTAATACGTTTGTGTGCTGCTATATTATGCCCTTAAGCATATTTCATCTACATCGATATTTCCCTAGCTCTACCTATATCAAACATACTGTCTGACTATTGTAATTACCAAGTCAAATTCCTTTCTTTAGCCTTGCTTATGCTTAACTTGCATCCATATTTTTTTTGCACATTTTTTTGTTAACTCCAAACTTTTCTGTTCATCTTCAATTTTCTTTTCACATTTCCTTTTAAGTCATTTCACTCATGTTTTCAAAGAGATTCTCATTTTTAACCTGAATTTCACTTGATTTTCATTGAAAAATAATAACCACAGAAAATGAAATAAAGATAACAAAGGAAGTATGATACACCAAGCAAACAACAACAACCACACCATCTCTATTCTCAATTTCAACTTGTATTAACTTTTCGTTTTGTATTAGTTTCTAATCTTGAGAAACAGACCAAGTCCTAACAATGACAATCGTTTTTGCCTTATGGTAATAGGCAGACTAAGCTATGCACTAAATGATCTTTCCACTGAGGTTTATTACAAATCTTCCTTTCAACTTTTCTGTTTTAATTTACTCTTTGCCTGTTTTAAGAATTTTAAGCAACTGATAAAGGGTATATGTGTCTGCAATAAGGCATTTTTGTGTACCTAGTTTTCTTTGATTTCATTTCTTGTGTTCCATACTCTTCTTTTCTATTCTAGCCGCCTATTATTTAGGCAAAATGAAATTTGTATTTTTGTCTTCATTAAAGAAGGAAGAAATAGTACTTTGATCAGTTTAAGAGCATTCTAAGTCCCAAGCTATGCACTTTGTTTAAGGATACTTGCTGTATCCAAAGTTTTAAGTCCTAAAGAGGTTCTCAACCAGGGTCCATAGAAGATATTTTGGTGGTTCACACAACAAAATAGTAAATTGAGAATCTACAATAGTATTTTGAGGGCCCCTGAAAATATTTTACTTTAGATGTATGTACTGGTATCCTTTGAAAGAAACCTCTAAGTTTCTTTCTCTAACATCCTACATAACCTACATGAGTTAACCCATTTGTTACCAACCTGGCTGAAACTGGCTCTGGATCTGTAGCATAAATGTCATTTTTTCAAAATTTCTGAATTAAATTCGTCTGCCAATGCTTAGTCACAATTTATGTTCATCATTTTACTAAATTCTTTGTTATATCAAAAATAATTGAAAGGAAAGCAGAGCAACTCAAAATAAATACAGTAATGAAAGGGTTAATGTGTAAAAAATGAAAATAGGAATTTTGAAAGAAATTTCTATAAAACTAGTTTTTTAACATCGAATGGCTATGGAGGTCCACTACAATAAAATAGTAATCAAAGGGGTCCATAGATAAAAAATGGTTGAGAGCCTCTGGTTTAGGAGCTGATGTTCACAAGTTCAAATCTTATGGTGCTTAGTTTTGCCTTCCTTCCATTAGTCTAGAGTCATCTTCATCACAGAGATTCTCAACATCTCAATATCCTCCTCGTAGCCATCATCTACACCAGCACCATATTGGCATTTTTTCTCTACAAGGAGGAGTTGGATAGAAGTGTAATACCAACAAAGACCACTTTTGTCAGACCTGATTGCCTTTGAAAATCTTTCTTGATCCATCTGTATTATCAGCTCCTGTAATTCATAACCCTCATCTTCCTCTCCATCCAGCATGATTTATTAGTGTTATGTACATCTATCCAGCCACAGTTTGCATTTCCAGCTGCTCAGCCTTCTGTCTTGCAGATTAAAATTGAAATTCTTCAGGTCAAACTTAGCTGATATTTCATTTCACATATAAACATTGCCTAAACTGATTCACAAACACTACACTTCTTAAAATATGTCAGCTTCAGAAGAGAAAATGTATTGACTCTCTTTAGACATTATGATCACATTGGCAAACAGATCCCCTGTCTGGGATTGTGTTTCAAGTACATATGCAAATATTCTAAACTATATTAAAAAATTAAGAACAAAACCCAAAAGTCACACAGCTAATTAACAAAATAATTTCATTAGTGTTAGGCCACAACTATTAGTATACAAACAGTTTCTGCAACACAGTAATTGAGCATTACTATACATTCTAGCTGTATTTCTGTCAAACTCTCTCTCTCTCTCTCTCTCTCTCTCTCTCTCTCTCTCTCTCTCTCTCTCTCTCTCTCTCTCTCTCTCTCTCTCTCTCTCTCTTATTCTATCAGTCATTTTTTATGAACTTCTAGGTTACAGGGATGTAAACACACCAACACCGATTGTTAAGTAGTGATGGAGGGACAAACACAAGCACAAACACACACACATACATCGATATATATATATACACGATGGGCTTCTTCCAGTTTCTGTCTACCAAATTCACTCACAGGGCTTTGGTTGGCCCAAAGCTATAGTAAAAGGCACTTGCCCAAGGTGCCATGCAGTGGGACTGAACCCAGAACCATGTGCTTGGGAAGCAAGCTTCTTACCATACAGCCATGCCTGCACCTATAAACACACACACATGCACACACATCATGATTAGCTATGAGGAAAATATTACTTTCCTTAGAAACATGTAAGGAATGGCAAGAAGTGTCTGGCTATTGAAAAATCTGCCTCAAAAAGTTCTGTCCAACGTATGCAAGCATGGAAAGTGGACATTAGAATGATGGTGAGGACATGTGTGTGTGTGTGTGTGTGCGTGTGTGTATGTGTGTGTGCATATATGTAAACAGATATTTAGATTAGTTCAAATGTGTTTTGAACATATTTAACCTGTTAAAAAGGCAGCCTTCACTGCAGATTACCATTGAGAAAAATGTTTGCTTTATGTAGTAGGTGTTAAAAACACCAGGAGACATTTCACAACGTTTCTGGTGGAACTGTGAATGTACTGTGTACCACAACAGTAACAACCCTGATATGATTCTGGAAGTCCTTGCTTCCTCATAGAAAATCAGTATCAAAACACAAACTGATTAAATATGATATAAGAATGGTTAGGTCAAAATATTGTAGTAGGCATGTGAAAGCATAGATCAATTCAAATATGTTTCAGATATATTTGACTACAAAGATGCTACCTTCACTGCAGTTTGCTATCAAAAGAAATTCTCACTTCAGGCATTAGTTATTAAAAGCACCAACAGTAATTATAGGGCACCCTCTTGTGTAATGGTGAATGCATCCAGGTCTTTGCCACGGAGTGGACTGGAACACCTGGAAATTTAGGGCCTTTCATGAGGATACAGTATGCCTCCAGAAGTAGACCCAACATTATGATCATAGAGCATAGTAACTGGACCTTAAGCCTCATGCCTTCTCATATATACATATATATATATATTATATATATATATATATTATATATATATATATATATATATATATATATATATATATGTGTGTGTGTGTGTTGTGTGTGTGTGTGTGTGTGTGTGTGTGTATACAAGTATGCAAATCTTAGGATTAACTGTTCAAAGGAACATAACCTTTTAAAATAAAGCAGTTCTGCAATCCTTGAAGATCTATATTGTGGAACAAAATGTCTTTTGGTGGCCACATTACATTAAGACATATGTGTATACAATTATTTCCTCTGTTAATGTCTCTCTTTATCTCTCACCTCATCCCTGTGTATCTGTCTTGTTTTGTCTATCCCATTCTTTTTCTCATACACAAACACTTCACACACACACACATACACACATATACATGTAGTATCTCAAATTTAATAGAAGTAGCAATTTAGAAATTTTTACAGTCATGACTTCCCAAAGGATATTAGTAATGTAGATGAGATTTTTTTGAAACTTTGAATTGCAATAACAAAAATCAACGTAAAACTTAAGCTCATCAGGAGCTTTACAACTATGCAAATTAGGTTCACTCTTCAAATATATTTTCATACACATTCACCTTCATAGACACAAAGAGTTACAAAATTGATTACAAGACAAAAAGTAATACAAACAATTTTGAACATGGAAATAATTTTTAAATACCTACAGTACAATATACATTATTTTCATAGCTATGGTTGATGATAGTTCAAACTATATAAAAGTAAGCTCTCAAATTTAAAGTCAGTTTGATCCATGCCATGCACAAAACTCTTGGTCCTTGAGTCACATTTTAACTTCTGCCAACTAAAAATAATTAGATATATGAAATAGCAATCTCTGTACCTTATCTATTGTATACACACAGTTAAAAAGTATGATGATGTAGTTTTTATTGGAAAGGATATCTCTTTATATACATGTTAGGAACACAATATACATTAGTGATGTGAATATCATCACAGCAATGGCTCATGAGAATGAGGCCTTTTTGGGCCTTGTAAATGATGTGTAATCAGTCACCACATGCTTTGATGAAATTTGTTCCTTCCAATATATAGCAAACAGTAAATAATACGTTCACTGATACTGAGTCACTGCTAGGATAATGTTCACTTCATTTTGACATATATTATGTTGGAAACATATGTATAAGAAAAAATTTTCTCTTAGACAAAAACCACAGCATTATACCTTTCATTGGTGTATACATGTTAAGTATTAGACATGGATGACTAATTTAATTTAATGCAGCTTTGATTGTGTACAACAAATAAAGTGTGTGTGCATGCACACACATGTGTGTGTGAATATATGTATGTATATATCTTACCCTAGAAAAGCTGCCTTCTCCTCAGTTTTGTTAAAACTAATTGGAATTTCCTCTAGTTTCTAGGAGAAAGATACTCTAGCATGAAACTTGCAGTGAAATAGTACAGTCACCTTGTAATGCTGGTCAGTGGAATCTACAATGGTCATTGAAAGATTTGCAAAAGTGTTGTACAAGTTTTTATCACTTAAATCCAATGACATACAGATGTCTCATTAATGTAAAACAGCTATCATCTTACAAGATGGGGCACTTATCACTAACACACACACACACACACATATAGGGTAAAAGGGTAAAGAGCCCCCCTTTGTTCTTGAATGACCATGGGATTACACCTAGAAAGTTCCCCTCCAAGGCACAAGTCTGGGCAAGGTTGTCTGTGGAAGACCATGCATACAAGCCTTCCTTCTTCATGCTCCCAATGTTATCCAAGGGAAAAGTAAAGGCTGATACAGCTTGGTACCAGTGATTTATACAGCTGAAATATATGACATGAAATAAAGCATTTGTTCAAGTACACAACATGCAGCCTGGTCTAGGAATTGAACTTACAACCTCATGATTATGAAGCAGATACTCTAACCACTGGGCCATGTGCCCTTTGAGGTTGAAAATGCACCCAAGTCTCAAAATGAGATGTAGTTTTAAATTTTTTGCTGTTCAATGGATAATAAAAAAATTTAAGAGAGACTGAAGGTAGTAGAGAAAATTCAGTACAACATGCTTAAACAATCAAATGCTTAAACAAATTCTAATGTTTAATAAATTTCACAGTGATAGAGAAGAATAAGTATTCAAATGTTTGGTCATATGTGATTGAGAATTCAGTTGTCTTCAAAGAAAGAAGTTATATTAACAATGAGATACCATGAAGTTTTAAAAGGATAAAAAAAGATAGAAAGAATATTTAAAAGATTCTGTCATTGTACATGAAGGAGAATTCTTTGTTGTTGGTTTTGTTGGGGAGAATTTGAGTTCTGATTGGTTATAAACTCAATGACATTAATTGTTCTCATCCACCTGTGGCTGGGGGACTGTGTAAATATGTCACTTGCTTTTTGGATGTTCTAGTCACATATTTTGGTTTGGCAATTGTCCAGCTTTCTGCTTGGCTGACTTACTGGTAACGTCATTTGTTTGCTAACTGCTTTGGTCACTTGTTTTTGACCAATAATACTTCAGTGCTCTGGCTGGTTGATTTTCTGCATATGCCATTTGGCTATCAAATATCTTGGTTGCTTGTTTTTGACTGACGATTGTCCAATGTTCCTGTTGGCTGATTCTTTAAGATGTCACTTGTTAGCTGAAAGGTTCTTTCTTTTTTTTTTTCTGAGGGTCCGGTTTTGACCAGAAACAAAATCTAATTGGTTAAGTCTAGGGTGACATCATCAAAGAGTTGAGAAAATCTAAGTACAGAATGATATAGAAGAAAAGAGACCAAAGTTAATAGATCTAAGAAATGCAACTTATGCAGAGGAGAAAGATCGAGCATTCTTTTTAGATCCAAGAATTCCACCAGATTCCTTAAATCTAGATCCAAAAGTTTTAACAGGTGCAGACATATGAACAAGTTTTTTTTTGTTGGACTGCAGGACACTGCTCACTCTGGATTGACTCACTGTCTTGCAGGCTTGGACCTCCCCTCTGTAATATCATTCTACACCAGCTACATTAGTTATGATTTTTTTACCATCAAAGAGGATGAAGATCTTGGATTTCTTACTTTTCTTTCTTCTCATTCCACTTCTTGCATCAACCTTCTTTGCATTGATTCATCTCATTTATCTTCATTTTGTCGTAGTCGAGCAGCCTTGTTTTAAATACATCTCATGTATGAACTGAACCTGAATGATTGCTTAGTGATACATAGCTTGTTTTATAAGCCTGCCAATTTAAAGTATTAGTAGGTCTTTTATAATTGTGTATTAAATTGATGTTTATCTCATCAAAAAGATGGAATACTTTTTTGTTGAGTCTATCTATGTTGGATCTGTAAACTATACGTATGTATATGTGTGTGCGTGTGTGTGTGTGTATGTATGTGTGTATGGATGGATGGATGATAATATATATATATATACACAGGGTGTCCCCAAAAAATGTATACACATAGTGGTTCGGCAAAAGAGAACAATAGAATAAGTACTAGGCTTACAAAGAATAACAAATTTACAATTATTTAAGGTGTGTATACATTTTTTTGGGACACCCTGTATATATATATATACTTTATTTAAAGCAGCAGAAAATTCAACAAAACCTGTTACTCTGAGTTTCACATTCCCGTTCGTCGGACAGCAAAAACTGTCCGACGAACGGGAATGTGAAACTCAGAGTAACAGGTTTTGTTGAATTTTCTGTTGCTTTAAATAAAGCATATTACTCTACCACTGGTATTTGAGTACTCTTTTTTCCACCTTGTTTCACATTTATGTGTTTACTCCGGTATATATATATATATTGGATCAAAACAGTTTGATTCAAACTCCTTGATATTCAGAGTGCCAAGGAGTTTGAATCAAACTTTTTTGATCCATAAATGTAACTCCCAACAAATGTGTTGAATGCCCTTCTTTCATCTGTCTACTCACTTGTGTGTGTGTGTGTGTGTATAAACACACACGCAAGCATGTACACACATATAACACTGTTAAATTATATTGAACAAATGACAGAAGAGTGTTTAAACATTCTGGGAATTCCTTATGTTGGTTGTCTAATAGATATAATCCCACAAAGTTAGTCACTTCCGCTGAATCCAACGATCCCATTGTATCCTTTCTTGCCCACACTTTATTACCAAATTCAATAATAAATTTTCAGATTGTGAAGATTGCGTTGGTTTCTTTCATGCTGATCTTAGTGTGTTTCTTACCAAAAATAAGGGCAGGCTTTAAGATAGTAGGGTTTATAGAGGAGTGGTAATTTTGAATATCTGTATGTAAAAGTTTGTTTATCCTTATGTTGTATATTAGAGAACCAGCCTGTTGCATTTTGGGTATTAGTCCATAATTTAAGTTTAATCGTTTTTCCTAGGGGTAGGTATATACTTATCTAAAATTGCTTTGCTAAGTTTTCCTAAATCTGATTTATTGGGGCAAATTAGCCTAACCTGGGTGTTACTTAAGAAGTTATCCTTATAGTCCTTAATTGTAATGCAAGGTATAATAGGTGTAAAAGGTTCTGTTCTATCATCTATATAGTAATCAGTCATAATTTTCTTAGGGTCTAAATTGATTGTTTTAAGAGTGCTTCTAGGAACTACTTTATATTTTTTTGTGATTTCTCTGTGGATAAGTTCATGGTAAGTATTTATGTTCATGTTGTAAGTGTTTATGGTTTTGTCTGAATGTACTATTATTCTTTTCTTAGATTTTCATTTGAGAATCAAGTTCTTTAGCTTCCTCTGATGTTCATTGTGTCTAAAGGGTGTTTTTTAAACTTAATGTCCTTAAAAGAGGACCATGGTTCTAGTTCAAATGCATAAGGTGGCTGTTTGGTGGTGGCGTTCTTCTAGTTCTGAAAATTTCTGTAAGGTCCTTATTGTCCATGGTGTTGGTGTTAGTGTTGACATTGTGAGAAGTTAGTTCATGCTCCCTGTCTAGTAGCAGGCTTTCCAGTGTAGTCTATTGGTGAATTCATTGATTTTAAATATTAGTTAACATAGATGTTCTTAGGAAGGATAGGTATATCTTTTAGGGATGAATCAATCTGTATATTCATTTTTACGAGTAGTATTCATTTTAAATACTTATTTATGTTATCTATTTAAGTAATTACTAAAAATTAATAAACAAAATAGTAAATAAATAAGAAATAGACGATGTATATATTAAAGATGGTGTATCTTGAACCCTTCTCTGACTAAAACCTATTGGCGTATCCCACTAGTATTTTTCATTTTTTATTATCTGTCCATCCTATCCCCCACTGTACAAAGGATTTATCCACCAATTGCTGTTTTTGGTTTAGTCATCTACTTAACATCCCAAAGATACACACAAACAAAATGGTATGATTACAACCATATTCAACTTTTCTCTATTTCTTCTCTATGCTCTTTTTCTTTATCTATTCTTTATGCTGATGAAGCTCCACATTTCAGATTGGTTTTATTACCAAATATGATAAATATTTTTAGTGCATCAGTGGCAATACCATACAACATTGAAAGCAGAAACAGCTGTTAGATGGGATGCAGTCTATTTGTATTAAGTTAATAAATAATAATTGATGTAAGTCAATTGTTGTTCATCAATAATTTTTCCATTTTCTGTTTTCTCTATATAGATATATATATACATTTGCACATATATATACATATAAATACACACATGTATATATACATACATACATACATATATATATATATATATATACACACAAGTATATAATATATATGTATAAATATACATATGTATATATATATATATCTATATATATATATATATATATGAATATATATATATATGTATATACAAGTATATATATATATATTATATATATATATAGATAGATATATATGTGTGTGCATGTATATGTATATATATATGTGTGTGTGTGCATATGTGTATATATGTGTGCATATTTGTACGTGTGTGTATGTATATGTATGTGTGTATATATATGTATATATATATGCGTGTGTTTGTGTTAAAAGATATTTCTTTTACTAAATGACATCTCTGAACCATAGTCAGAAAGTCTTTACATAGTCATTTTGGTTATTTGTGTATATGGTTCAATATAAATCGCTGCCACTTAGCTAATCTTTAAAAGCTATATAACTCCTAAATACACACATCCAAATGTATTTATATATGTGTATATATATATATTATATATATATATATATATATATATATATATATAATGTAAATATGTGTTAAACTAGGATCACATAGACATATATATATATATATATATATAACATATATATATATATATATATATGAGAGAGAGAGAGAGAGAAGGAGAGCGAGAGAAGGAGAGAGAGAGACAGAGAGAGAAAAAGTGAGATTTCTTGAGAGAAATAGATGTATGATGGTTTAATGAAGACTAAGTGGTTTCCATTCAAAACTTTGTCTGGTGACAATGCTTCTGCCATTATTTACTTAACTTGTTGAATAGCACAGATTTCCCTCATATCACTTACACACACATTCACACACCTCTTCTGAATCTTTCCTCACACACATTAACTCATACATAATTGCATTAAGCCAGTATGTTTTATCCTAATGTTTACTACTGTATTTATAGTTCCATCTCTCATAGCTTAACCTATAAGCACTTAATTGAATACTATGTAATACTAGTACATAATACCAAGACCGCCATCAGCATATGCTCATAATCATAATCACCATCACCATTATCTCCATCATTCAGGTATAGCCAAGGGATATTAGATTGAGCAATTTTGTCTGTTCTATTTGTTTTGTTGAAAAGTTATGCTAGCAGTAACAGAAATTAGCACTACCTTGAGATATACTCTAATACTACTTCCTGCACATGCACACACACACACACATGCGCACATGTGTGTGTATGCATGCAAGATTTAGTATTAAAGCATATCCTAAGATAGTACTAACTTCTATCATATCATCATCATCGTTTAACATCCACTTTCCATGTTGGCATAGGTTGGACGGTCTGACTGAGGACTGGCAAGCCAGATGGCTACACCAGGCTACCAATCTGATCTGGCAGATTTTCCACAGTTGGATGCCTTTTCTAACACCAACCATTCTGAGAGTATAGTGGGTGCTTTTACATGCCACCGGCATGAGGGCCAGTCATGAAACAGTCATGCTCAAATGGTGTCTTTTACATGCCACCTGCACAGGAGCCAGTCTAGCAGCACTGGCAGTGACCTCACTCAAATGTTGTTCTTTATGTGCCACCGGCACAAGTGCCAGTAAAGCAATGCTGGTAATGATCATGCTCGAATGGTGCTTTTTCCATGCCACCAGCATGGGAGCCAGTCAGTGGCCCTGGCAACAATCACGCTCGGATGGTGCTCTGATGGATGCCAGTCATGCGGTGCTGTCATCGAATTTGATTTCAATTTTGATTTCACTTGCCTTAACAGGTCTTTGCAAGCAGGGTTTAGTGTCCAATGAAAGAAAGGTATGCATAAGTGGGCTGGTTACACCACTGGCATAGGCCATGGGTTATGGCCTCACTTGGCTTGCCAAGTCTTCTCATATTTCCAAAGGTTTCAGTCACTAGTCATTGCTTCAGTGAAGCCTAGTGTTTGAAGGTCATGTTTCACCACCTCATCCTGGGTTTTCCTGGGCCTACCTCTTCCACAGGTTCTCTCAACCACTAGGATGTGACACCCATATATATATATATATATATATATATATATATATATATATATATGTATATATATGTGTGCGCGTGTAGACCAGAGGGCTGTGCCACACTCTATTGTTTGTTTTTTCATGAATTCTACAGTTAGATACCCTTCCTAATGCCAACCCCTTTACAGGGTGTCTAGATGATTTTTTATGCCACCAGTACTGGTTGAGTCACCAAGTAACCTGCAGGACAAAGTTCTCTCAAGTGGGACTAGTAGTATTGAGAGTGGTGGCTCTGTGACAGTTGATGAGAAGCTAAAAGAATAATTGTGGGATAAAGATAGGTGTCTTGCTGTGGAAGAGGTACAGCTACAATCCAGTTAAAAAAAAAGGAGAGAGACTTAGAAGAAAAGACGCAGACAGAGAGAGTGAGAGAGGTGATAGTTGATATATGTTAGGACATGCTCTCAAGGTACAGTGGATGGGGACTGAAATAGGTGAAGTGATACAGAGGATTGGACTGGGCAAGTGAGACAAAGAGGAAAGTTTCATAAGAATGTGAGGAGAGATGGTTAGAAATGGGATAGAGGTGACTGTGGTAATTAATGGTGAGAGATATAGGAGTGGCTTAAGGGACGGATTATGTTAGATATTTGAGATCATTGGGAGTGATAGCAGATAAAAGAGGCTTTAAGGATGAAGTATAGTAAAAGGAAGAGAGCAGCATGACATGAGGAAGATAAGGAGGAATAGTAATGGTTCTGTTCAGGTATGAGGCCACAAATTTGGTGAAAGGTAGTAGTCAATTATATCATCATCATCATTCAATGTCCACTTTCGATGCTGGCAAAGGCTGGATGGATTGACATGAAGCTGACCAGCTGGGAGCTGTCCACGCTTTAATCATCTATTGTGACATGTTTTCTAAGCTGGATGCCCTTCCTAATGCCAACCACTTAACAGAGTGTGCTGGGTACTTTTTACATGCCACTGGCTTGATATAATAAATTTATATATGTGTAATGCATTTATGATATGTATATTATAAGTATAGGTGCAAGCATAGCTGTGTGGTTAAGAAGTCACTTTCCAGCCATATGATTTGCATGGTACCTTGGGCAAATTCTTTCTACTGAACCAACCAAAACCATGACAATTTGGGAGATGAAACTGAAAGCCCATAAGCGCGCGTGTGTGTGTGTGTGTGTGTGTGTGTTTGAGTTTTCTTTGTCTTGATATGTGATAATTGCTAGCAAGTAATACCACCATACAATCGATATGATTCATTTCCAGCCTTCCTTGAAAACATATCTGGCCTCAGAGAAATATATTCTTGCTTGGAAACAGATGAGATTTGGCAAAAGGGAAAACTATTTGGCTAAAGGAGATCTGCCTCAATTAATTCCACCTGATACACGCAGGCACGGATAAGTGGATATCAAAATGTTAATGTCACATGTGTGCACACGCACACAAATATTAGTGTATGTTATTTTTCTAGGTACTTTTATGTGCCTGTTTGTCTTCATTGCGTATTTGTATATGTATTACTCTGTAATTATATGAGAGTTTGTGAGTAAGATTGTCTAAATGCCACTATGTGATCACATTTGAGCTTATGTCTATTTGTGTGATTTATGTGAGAGTTCATGTGTACATTGGAGTCTACCTATAAAACTGTGATTAACATTACTATGAATCTGTATCTTATTCCTTATGTGTCTGTGACCATCTGTTGTACTTTTTGTGAGTTGAAACATACTTTTAGTTCATATGAACAGATGTATCAATATATGGGAATATTCTGATGGCAACGATGATGGTTGTTGAAATCGGAATAGTTTTAATAAGGGTGATAGTAGAGATGGCAGTATAATGGCAGTAATGTTTGTATCATTAATTATGCCACAATTTAGTAGGTGGCAGTGGTAGTGCTGTTAATGATAGTGATAGTGAGGGCTATTTTATCAGTGATGATATAATGATAGATTGTGACAACAATGGTATGGAGAAAACTGAATTGGTATGAGGTAAAACTGAATGGTAAATTGCAAAGGTGATGGAAGTTATTGATTATTTCCTAAAATATCCTGGTAATTATCTAAAACATTAGACTTTTCACTTGACATGATTTTTATTTAATAGAGACTTAGTTGATTTTTCACTCCATTATTCTAGACATTTTAACACGTAAGACTACAAAATTTTCATCATAAAAACCTATGCCTTTATTACCAGATAATTTGTCAAAAATAAAGGTTTATAAATTGAATCATAGCCCTAATACACATACATGCATAAAATAGATTACATGGATCTTTGTTAGTTTCATTGCCTACTTCTTGAATCGTAATGTAAGTGACTGAGTATTTCACAGATACTTACACCATTAATGCAATCCTGAGCCAGAATTGGCATGACACTGTGGGATGACAAATGCTGGCTCTTTGAATTTCAGGTGTATTCTATCCAGCTGGCTTTTTCCAGTTTCCATTCACAATGCTTGTGTCAGTCTGAGGCTATGGCAAAAACAAAGAAAAAACAAAACACTTCCTTGAGATATCATGTAGTAGGATCGAATCCAAGCCTCATTGTAAAGAACAAACTTCTATACTTAACATATGATTGCTTCCATACTTAACATATGCATACATACATTTTTATACATATACTCCATGTGATCTTAGGATACCTGGATTAATCTAGTTAAACAGAAACATAGGAGAAAAAGAATGTCAGCAGGAAGATATGTATTCATATACCACAATCTAGATGATTGCAGCAACATCATCAGAAATAGTAGTTGCTTCTGGACATGTGATTGATGCGGCACATCTCACTTAGAAGGACGTGCCTTTGCCATTCAAGAACAGGAGATAACTACTAAATATCTGGTCAATAAAAGAGATAAGAATGCCTTGAAACCTACTTGCTTTGATAGAAAGTGTTGATTATGCTATACCAATGTGAAAGAGGGCAGTTCCTCAACAACTACCAAGAATTAGCTGCAAATTACTACTTTCTCATAAGCTGTGACATTGTTATCAAAACCATTTGTAATACTATCTGCAAGATGGACTTTCCTGCCAGCTATATCAAAACACATCAGTACCAGAATACTTCCACATCTTTAAAAATAAGGAATACTTGTGGGGCATTCCAGTAAAATCAGTGATCTAATGTAAACAAAGATCTGATATTTTTCTATGGAATGGGTAACAAAAGTCCTGCGTTGTCATGGAATTAAGCTGCCTGGCAGATATGAATGTTATGCATTAAGTTGTACAATAAGAGAACATCAACGCTGAACTCTTGCAGAACTTAAAACTCTTCAACCCAAACTATAGATTTACGTTTATATCTGCTGTTACAGTTACAGTGGGCTATATAACCATCTATTTCCATAAAATCTGAGGAAAACAAAAAGATTTGTAACCTTCAAAGTGGAAGTGAAAATTTACAAAATATTCCCAAAATTCTGCTTTTGAGTTTCCTAGGATGCACATATACAAATGTGTGTGACATCTGCACACATAGTTGTCACACACTTGTGTATTGAAGTATCATACACATCAGCTGCATCGGTGCAAACATATCCTCACAAACACCTACATATACATGCCTATTATTTCACATGTTTACCAACATCTGAAGCTAACCTAACTCAAACAAAAAAGCTTGTTAATGACTGGCTGAAAATCATTTAAGAACTTAGAGATATATGAAGAAAAAATCATTTAAGACCTTAGAGATGTATGAAGAAAAACTACAAACAAGTCTAACTGCATATCTTTCAAAAGCTTAACCATTTTTCTAATATCTGATGAGGAATGTCATAAGTTCTTAGGGATAAATGAAAATATAGGATTGCTCTTGTAGCAAGAGGTAAATAACCAGAGAATATTAAATGTTAATTAAAAAAATATGATCATCAACTTTCCTCAAACACTAGACCATTGCTAAATGACTGTTAGTTAACAATATACTAATTAGCATTGCCTTTCTCATTTCTAAAAATTTCCAAATAATCATCATCATCATCATCATCATTTAGCGTCCGCTTTCCATGCTAGCATGGGTTGGACGGTTCAACTGGGGTCTGGGAAGCCAGAAGGCTGCATCAGGCCCAGTCTGATCTGGCAGTGTTTCTACGGCTGGATGCCCTTCCTAACACCAACCACTCCGTGAGTGTAGTGGGTGCTTTTTACATGCCACCTGCACAGGTGTCAGACGGGGCTGGCAAACGGCCACGGACTGATGGTGCTTTTTACGTGCCACCGGCACAGGGGCCAGATGAGGCTGGCAACGGCCATGATCAGATGGTGCTTTTTACGTGCCACCAGCACGGGGCCAGGCGAGGCTGGCAACGGCCACGAATGGATGGTGCTTTTTACGTGCCACCGGCACGGAGGCCATCCTTACTAAAAATTACCACCCAGAGTAGCATTTATAAGATAGATAACCAGATGCCTCAAATTGTTCTTACAAAATTACTGTACTACCAACAATATTTTAACACCTAGTCAAGCAGGGAGGGAAGAAGGGTGTGTGGGACAGTATAAAGCAGTTATAATAATTTGACAATCTAGGAAAAACAGTAAAGAAGCACAGGAAGTTGGTAATTAGTGTGGCTAGACTACTAGAAAGCCTTGATAGTCTAATGGGTTATTAGAACATAACACCTAACCAAAGTATGATAGCCACTGGTTGCTGTTAATATTTAAACAAGTCAAATTGAAAGCTTGAGATTAAAAATAGTTTTCTCATGAAGCTATATTTATTTGAAATTTCAAAAATTAAAATGTAAAACTCAAAGTACTAGCAAATCAATGTTATCTATTTTAAAAGTATATTATGTTAAAAGTTTTTGAAATTTAGAAGAAAAATTTAAACTTAGAATTCACAGGTCTTGAGCTTATAATATGATAATGTTTCATGAATCTTGCTGTCAGTTGATTACACTGTATGAAGAGTGTCGGGGGTGCATTAGATATATCCAAATGGATGCCAATCATAACAATTTTCATTAAACTTATAACTGAAAATTCAAATTGAAATTTTTAAAATTTCAACTAAGATGCAAAATTTCAAGTACAAGTAAATGAAAAATATTTATTTTCAAAAGTACTAAGTCTAAATATGTTTTTGAAAATAAGTTGTCTGAAGAGTATATTGTTGAGAATATATCTAATGTATATTGATTGAAAAGTGTATTATGGAATATTTTTATCGGATGGAATATATATTTTGCAATAAATTAATTATTCAAAATGTATATTGTATGTATATGTATATTATATTATAATATATTAAAACTGCATTGTATGGAAAGTATTATCATGTAATAATATATGTGGATAAATACTGTGCGTCAATGCATTGTGTGAAATACATACTGTGTATAGAATATATTGTGTGGTATGTTTATTACATGATTTAAATATGTATCAGATATGAATATGAGTCTTAATCTATGCAGAAAAGGAATTAAAAAAGTTTTAAAAAGTTGAAGTACATAAAATACAAATTTAAACAATTCAGTATTATTGCAAAAAAAAAAAGTGTTACTGAAAATAACTGCCAAATTAAAAGTATATTATGTGAAAGTAATGTTACATTAAAGTATAATTGTGTGAAATATCAAAAATGTGTTGTCTAAAATGTGTACGTCATCAAAAATACATTATATGGAAAGTATATGAAATGAAAAACATTGTGTGGGAAGTGTATTTTGTGAAAATATATTGTAAATTATTAAAAATGAATAAGCAATTTTTTTAGAAATATTAAAAATTTCAAATTATAATTTTTTTGTGTGAAAATAGTTTGTGAAAATCTTTTTATGTGAAAAAATATTAGTATTTAAGAGGAATAATTGGGAAATCTAATACAATAGCATTATACGTGAATATGACTTTGTATTATTTGAATTGGTAGCAACCTCTGGTAATATTTTCAGCATATTCTAAGCATTAAAAAAAAAACAACTTTTATATGTGTTGGTCTGAGAAGAAAGTGCATACCTATAGATTTCATTGCATTTCCTAGTGCAATGACTTTATCAGTTGCTTACAGACATTTGCTTACAAAGTCATTTAAGTTAAGAGGAAGTGGATAAATATAATCTAAATAGATTGTGAAGATCCTTTTGGCAAAGAACCCCGAAAAATCAACTGCAATTTAAAAGATGATAAAACAGAAATTAAGTCATGTACTAAAACATTTTCATGTCTGGTAGACATCATGTGTTTATTGTGGGGGAAAATACCCCTTATAAACAGTGGGCATGTTTACCAGTTGTTCATTGACAATACATTTGAAGTGCACTTGTGAATGAATCTCCTGAATCATTTGATACTGTGGAGCTTGATTGGGCAATAGTTTTATGGGCATGTGTGTGCATGTGTGTATGCATGTGTATGTGTGTGTGCATACAAAGGGCTTCCATGCAGTTTTTGCTCATAAATCAACTTGAGGCTATGAAACAAGATTCTTGGCCAACATACAATGCATCTATAAGGGTCTCTGCTCTTTGGAGTTGGATGGGCTTGAAACCACTGCACTTAGAGACATTAATTTGCAACCTACCTTTCCTCCTTTCATTTCCTTTGTTGTGTTCTACCATCCTGGCTTTGCACTGTTCCTTCCCAGAACATCAGCCCTATGGAATTCCCACACTTCCGTATCTTACAAAAGTTCAAGATGACCATTAATAGGCTCGATCTCGCTTGCCTGGAAGGGCCTGCAAAGTTTTTGTGTGTGAGTGTATGTTTCTTTCTTTTCATCAAATAATAGAAGTGAAGTGAGAGAATAAATAAATGTCTGTTCCATTTGTTGACAGTTGTTTCACAGCCTGTGTTAATCACATAAGCAGTGCTACACAATCCTTATCTCTCTCCCTCTCTCACACACCCACACACGCACGCACACACACACACACACACACAACACACACACACACATACACACACACACACACATACAAACAAAAAAGCAAATTGTGTTGTAGCATAACAAACAGATTACACATCAGAATGTTTCATAGGAACTCAATACACAAGACTCTGCTATGAAATAGCAAATAATTTCATTATGTAATCACAGATAATTTATTGGTATATTTTTATATATATGACAGATGATGTAGCATTGTTTATTCAAATAACAAAGATTACAAAAAAAACTGTCAAAAAATGGAATAAACACCTATTCTTTCACCTCACTTCTCTTATCCAATCACTTTTTATACATACTCTCCACTATTGGGACTCCTGGATTTTCAGAATGATTGTGAAATTTTAGCCTAGTCTTAACCTTTGTTTTTCTTGATAGCTGCACATCAGGCAAAGAACTTACTGTAAGTCCTATTTGATTCTTTGTACCCCTTGTCTTGTGTGTATGTGTATCCACACACGTATAGAGAGAAATCAGACTTGTTTCCTTGCCACCTGTTGTCAGGGGGAGTCTCATGAGAAGTACTCTTTTACTCTTTTACTTGTTTCAGTCATTTGACTGTGGCCATGCTGGAGCACCACCTTTTAGTCGAGCAAATCGATCCCAGGACTTATTCGTATGTAAGCCAAGTACTTATTCTATCGGTCTCTTTTGCCGAACCGCTAAGTTACAGGGATGTAAACACACCAGCATCAGTTGTCAAGCGATGTTGAGGGGACAAACACAGACACACAAACATATACGCATACACATACATATATGTATATATATATATACGACGGGCTTCTTTCAGTTTCCATCTACCAAATCCACTCACAAGGCTTTGGTCGGCTCGAGGCTATAGTAGAAGACACTTGCCGAAGGTGCCATGCAGTGGGACTGAACCCAGAACCATGTGGTTTGTAAGCAAGCTACTTACCACACAGCCACTCCTACGAAGTGGTGGTAAAGATTAAAGTTGTCTGCACCAAAAGCGAAGTACAAATACATCTTATGCCATGTCTTTCAACAAAACAGTACTAATTTAATTCCTTAAAATATTTTGCAGGCCGTCAAGATTATAATTACTAATGACCAACAGTGATAATGATTCATATTAATATGCAAATATGTCTCAATTTATCTTATTGCAAATATTGTGCAAATATACCTTAATTTATCTTATGGCTAGTACACCAAAGACAAAGTAGGTGAATGGTAATGAAAGCTTTATCAATAACAAAATGGAATGCAAATGTTAGCACACAGCTAGCACACCCTGACAACGTAGAAGGAGCAGTCTCTATCCAGGACTAAATTATTTCCTGGCTGCTAAAGGAACCTGACATTGACTGTAAAAAATTTTAGATCTGGCAGTAACCACAAAACCATTAAAGCAACATTATTCCTGTGATTTTTGTTTGCTATAAAATGGCAATAACTGCCACCACTAATAATCACTTGATGTAGTTGAGAAGTCTGAGGAAATCAGGAAACATTGATAGAGCTAAGGACTTTATTGTTTCAAACTTAAAATAAAGGACTAATAAAGAAATACAAAAAATATATAAATAAAAATGATAAAGAAATACTGACCCCAAAAATGTGTGTGAGAGAGAGAGAGGAAACTCTAGTTTAAACAGAATATTGAAGTGAAGGTTACTTTGTCAATTTATAGTCATGTAGCAAATGTTTATTTGTGAATTCATAGCCCTATAGCAGCACCACATCATATCTATGACCAAGAATTTCTTAAAATGATTCTGTATTTTAAATCCTAAAATACTGGTCCACCTAACTGAAAACAGATACAAAATAGGAAAAGCAATGTAATCCCTTTCTAGAAATAGTAGTAAAACTTGGTGAAATCAGACCAAACAGCATCTTTTAAGAACATCATCAGACAAGTAATCTCAGAGTCACGCTGTTTGAATAAAAGATAGGATGGTAAAAAATGGAATGACTTTGACCATTGGTCTGCTCAGTCAGAGATGATATGGCATAAACAACAAAAAGCTGTACATGCATTGTTAAACTGGCAAATAGATCATAGGTAAGTAGCTTGTTTACCAGCCACATGGTTCCGGGTTCAGTCCCACTGCGTGGTACCTTGGGCAAGTGTCTTCTGCTATAGCCTCGGGCCGACCAAAGCCTTGTGAGTAGATTTGGTAGACGGAAACTGAAAGAAGCCCGTCGTATATATATATATATGTATGTGTATGTGTCTGTGTTTGTCCCCCTAGCATTGCTTGACAACTGATGCTGGTGTGTTTATGTCCCCGTTACTTAGCGGTTCGGCAAAAGAGACCGATAGAATAAGTACTGGGCTTACAAAGAATAAGTCCCGGGATCGAGTTGCTCGATTAAAGGCAGTGCTCCAGCATGGCCGCAGTCAAATGACTGAAACAAGTAAAAGAGTAAAAGAGAGTAAAGAGTAATACTGGATTTAACTCTTCCAGTGGATCTGGTGAAACTGCTCTAGTATTTATCAACAGAATATACAGATCATTGGCTACACCAAATCTGAATGAGATTTGAATAAGCTGAAATCCCAATTCTCTGATTGCAAGAATCATTTTATCTCTGAGATTAATAACTTTAAAATTGTTTCAAAGCAAGGCTAAATAGATATTCTTGCATACCTGTTTGCATATATCATATAATTTATTTTGCTCCATTTTGCTAAATCTTCTCTTATGGATGATTAATTCAGGCTATCTCCTAACACAAATAATATGACAAAGAGAACATACATGTTTTATTCATGACTAAAATTTAGCAATCTATGTATCTGGTATAATTGTCTTGTAAATTTATAAATCCTTTTAAGCATGCCATAAGTAAGCCTGTTTCAATCATGAGCCCAATTTGGAATTATCGCAAATAAAATAACTTCACTTATAAAAGTTTGAGCATGATACCCTTCTAACATTAATGATATGCCATTAATGATATGCCTGCCATAAATTTCCTGGTAGAGTTTGCCTAGAGAATGTGTAAACCAAATGAAAATATCAAAATCATTATCCTTCAAGCAGATTATGAAGGAGTATTATCATGTTGTATATTACCAATTTGAGTTGAGAAAGTTGTTATATAAAAGAAAGATGCTTTTAAAATATTCTATATATTTAATATTATGTAATAACAATTTCATAGCAGCAAAGCCCAATAATTTGACTGGTGAAAGATCTCAATATCATTATGTTTGTCACTAAAATGTTTAGTTGATATTTTCTTGCCATCCAGTAGGAGAGGAAATCTTGACTCATCCATGATGAAAATATGTATGACTCAAAAAACTCCCACTGCACCATCAGTCTCCTTTTTGTTGAGAATGACAGATATTAGAGATCTTAAAGGTCAAACTCTAATGCAAATTCTAAACTCATTAATTTTGTGTTTGGGTATCTTTAATCCTATTTCAGTCACTGGACTGTGGTCATGTTGAGACAACATCTTGAAAGTTTTAGTCAAACAAATTTATACCAGTATTTTTTGCTGAACTGCTAAGTTACAGAATTGTAAAGAAGCCACATTGGTTCTCAAGTGGTGATGGTGGGACAAACTGATACAAAGACACACACATGCTTAAACAACAGTAGCATCATCCCTTAGGGGTCAGCCACATTTAGGTGGAAAATATACTTCATGATGTCATGCTGCTACTGTTTACATCTCACTCAGATATTTATTATTGCTTGCTTCTCCTTTTTCGAGATCAGTGACGGTTTGTCACTGGAAAAAGCATATAGTGTTTTGCATTTGGAATCATTTCTCATCTCTAGCTGGTGATTGTCACATGCTGATGATGGGTTACTACTCAGAAACACAGGTCCATGTGTATCATGTAAGGCTAGAGATGGGAATGATGATTCCCCTTCGCAAATACTGATTGGATACTGACAGTGTGTTATTAGCTAGCTGGAGAAGATGTCTACCTGGGGCTATAAACAACAGTAGCATCGTCCCATTTGGGTCAGCCACATTTAGGTGGCAAATATACTTCATGATATATATATATATATACATATATAGCGAGAGAAAGCGAGAGAGAAATATGTGATGAGTTTATTTAGTTTCTGTATACCAAATCCACTCACAAGATACTGCTTAGTGTGGAGCTATAGTAAATACTTAGCCAAGTTGGCATGCAATGAGACTAATTTCAGAAACCATGTAGCTGAGAACCAAACTTACCAAACAGCCACTCCTGCATACACACATGCACACACACACACACACACACACACACACACACACACATATATATGTATATATATTTCCCCTAGCTTGTCATAAAATACTTAAACTTACATTTTATATCCAATGACTCGAGACTAGTCTGGTAGATACTGGTTTCCATATTAAATTTAAAAGTGGATTTTCTTTCCAAATAAATGCACATATGAACTGCAAGACACAATCTAATATACTGTATAACCTGCCCCAAATGCAATGAGAATTATGGATTCTTGCACATTGACAAAAGAAAAGAATTGCATAAATTCTGCAAAGCAAGAATCTGGAAATGTGTGGAACCAGCAGATTTAAGATCTTTTCTTTCTACAAATGCCCAAGGGATGACTCAAAATACAAGAAGGCAAAGGAACTAAATCTTATAGAAAAAATTTTACCTAAACATGTAAAAAATATATATTTCTAAAAACATGAGAAATCCTTATTAAAAAAACTAGTTTCCCAGAACCAAACCTGATTTCTACTGGATATTATTATTAATAATGTTTTCATTACTGTTACTAAACTAACTGGAAAAATTCACTTAAGCAACCAATATGCAACACTCACACACCTATACATGAATACACTTAAACAGACTCACACTTAGACATTTAAAAAACCTTCCAAAAGAATTTGATAGATTCTATTTTCTACAACTAGGTAACATAACAACTGCTCAATAATTTATTAGTCACATATTGACTAAAAGAAATTTATTGCAATTGAAAAAAAACTTAACATTTTTAACTCATCATTAATTGCAACCATCCCAAGAATCACATTTTTTCTTTCTTTCTTTCTTTGACCATACCTCCAAATATTCACCACACACTCATGCATATGCACACATTAATACACACATATAGATTCAAAATAACAAAGGCATCTCAAATAACTACTTCTAAATATTCCCTTTTCAAAACTCAAGAAAGCAAATTTAAGTCCAGATTTTTTTTCAACTAATATTAAAAAAAAGGTTTGAATTTTCTATAAAAAAAAACAATTATGATGAATCCCTAAAGGGGGTGAAAACAGAAAATAAATAGGTTTTATGCAAATTCTTGACTACCTTCATTTTCTAAATAAAAAAAAATTAGTACGTCACTTCAAACAATCTATACATACATACATATGTCTGTGTGGCTGAGAGACCCACTTTCCAACCACATGGCTTCAAGTTCAGTCCATCTCTACAGCACCTTGGGCAAGTATCTTGTACTATAATCCCAGACCATCCAATGTCTTGCGAGTGAATTTAGTAACCAGAAACTGTGTGGAAGAACATCACGTGTGTGTGTGTGTGTGTGTGTGCATGCGTTTGTGCTTGTGTGCACACACATGTTTTTGTGTTTGTATATACCCAGATAAGTTAGCGAAAGAAACTGATTGAATGAGTACCAAACTTCATAAAATAAATATGGGGGTGGATTGTTTTGACTAAACTCCTTAAAGCAGTGCCCCTTGGATGACTGCAGTCTAGTAGCTGAAACAAATATATAAAGATTCACATGATGCTGTAGTACATCTTATTGATAATGAATTTTATTTCACAACAACTAGGTCCTTTGTCCTGTGTGGCATCGTAGGCAAATGTCATTTTCTGCAGCTTGTGGTCAAATCATACTTTGGAAGGGAAAGTGAGTTGACAGAAAAACCTCTTGGATGGATAGTACCTGTAGGTCAAAGGTGCAGGCTTGTCGTATATATTGCAGTGATTCTGCATGAAAAAAGTTATGTTAAAGATATGAATGTATATAAAATGCTCAACTAGTTCCACATTAATCAATGTGCATGCAATTCAGTTGATAAAACAACTGAATCCTCATCATAGAATGATGGAAATTCACCACTAGCATATATATATATATATGTGTGTGTGTGTGTGTATTTACACAAAACGCAAAGTTGCATTATGGAACAGTCATTTTAATGAGATTTTTTATTTATTTATCACCCGATGAGATGTATCTGCACCACTGGATACTCCTGAACCAGTTTTTCTGTGTCCCACAAGAGGAGTCAATGCTAGATGTGTCGAAACAATTGTTGTGATGAATAATATATTCTCGTATATTCCATCTTCTGTCTTTCATTTGTTATTTATATATTTACACATATATAAACACATACAAATGCTCACACAAACACACATATATACACATACACACATGCATATATACAAGCATGTATAATATATATTTAAGGCACTAGCAATCGCTTTAGGGTTGGTGCTAATATATATGCTCCCAGCACACTCTGTAAAGAGCTTAGTGAATGAGTAGAGACAATGCAATATCCAATAGAATTTTAATCTTACTGAGGACCTGATTTCCTCTCTAAATTTTTTTATTACATTTTGTAAATGCTGTTTGATACCTCTAACTCATCTAGGAGGACAAATACTCCAAATAAGAGATGATTTGGACTGTGACAACTCATCTAACTCATGTTAACAGAAAATGCTAAAACGAAGTGATAATAATTACATATCCACTAGGGAAATGAATTGCTCAATACATAGAAATGGAGTGGGTAGGAACTCCATATGTTGTCTCCAGTGTGAGATATTGACACACAAGAAATGTTGTGGAATCACTGACAAAGCTAATAGAGAAGATACACTTGGCATGTGGCAGGTGTACAAAAAGGATAAGTATTAAGAACACAGGGGAAATTGATTCTCTCAAATGTTCAGAAGGCTCTCTCTAAAAATGAAATAGTTGATAGTTTCTACTACCTTAGTGTTCAAATTAGTGATCTGAGAGAATAAGAGCTAGTGTTAGAAAAGGTTAGAAAAGGTTAAGTGAGCTATTATCAATGCTGATAACAAAGATTTTTCTCTCTTAGAGTGAAGGACAGACATGGAGTTTGAACTAGGATCCTACTTGGTAATGAGATGTGGGCCTTGAATGCAGACGACTAGCAAAAACTAGAAAGAATTGAAACAAGCATTACACATTCACTGGATGTGTAGTATTAATATACATAAATGTTAGAGTACAAATAAGCTATGAGAAAAATTGGGTAAGTGGCATCAGGTGCAATGTGCAGGAAAAAGGCTGCACAGGTAGGGGCATGTGATGTGTATAAATGTATATAGAATGTAGAGCTCTCTTAGTGGAACCTGTGGAAGAGGGAATCTGAGAAAGGCTTGGGATAAAATAATAAAGATTGATATAAAAATGCTGCATCACATGGAGGATATAACAAAGGACTTCACCATATCTGCATTGCCCTTTTTCATTCTTTTTTCCCTTGCATCACTCTTTATGCAAGGGACTTAGTTTCATGTTGCTTCAGTCTATGCAGCTGAAACGGGATCACTCTCATTGTCCCCCATCACTTACTCTTACTTATGTCCACCTTTTCTATTATCCGTCACTCCCTTTCCTCCGTCTTCACCCCAGCCACTCTGTCTCTAACATAATACTCTTACACTTTTCTGGACTCTCTCCTCTTCCCCTCTCTGATCACATTATCTGAGTGAAAGTATGTCTTATGGTACTGACTACTCTTTACATTTACAGTATTCAAGGCAACCTCCCCATCACTGATGGCATGACAAAAGCCACTCTGCCTGACATAAGGGAGCAGAGGAAAAGTAATGGTTGGGAGGTTCCTTTAATCCAGCGTCACTGGGTACTTGGCAGCCTCTTCAGAGTTGATGGTAAAAAAATATGCATCCAGTACACAACTGTACATTAGTTAGTGATATGAAGGATGTCTAGCTGTAAAAAGCATATTATATCTAAAACTTTCAAGCAAGATGTGGAGTTCCAACCTGTTGGAACCTGCCAAAACTTCCAAGTCATATGTGTGTATGTATATACACACACAAACATGCATATATATATATATATATTTACAAATGTATATATACAAATATATATATCATCACCTTCCAAGCCATGTGTATGTATGTATACACACACATGCAAATATATATATATATATTTACAAATGTATATATACAAATATATATATCACCACCTTCCAAGCCATGTGTATGTATATATACTCACACATACAAAATATATATATACATACAAATATATGAGTAACTATTTGTGTGTGTAGGTATTTTCATATACACTTACACACACAGAAAAAAATGTATACATTCATACAGAAAGCATGAAAAGGATAGGTAACAATTGTGTATGTTAAGTGTACATATACACACATGTTTATCAGTTAAAGAAAAAGCGAACTATGTATTCACATCATAATATTGATGATCACATATCTATTTTTCCTTACTCTAATTTTAAATTCTATTGTTATTAATTTTTCATGAATGTAAACATTTCATCATAATTCTCTATGACTCAATTCTGTTTTCAATCTTTTGTGTTTGGTTATAAAATACTCCAGGTTTTCTCATTTCATTTACTTGTTCTGTGGGTTATATTTTTTCTTTTAATCTTGTGGTTTCTTTGTCTGTGCACCAAACAATTTTTTTTCACTCCTTCTTGTGTTTCCAATGGTACATAATGTTTTGAATCAATATCACATGTTTAATTTCCAGATATTTTGCATTCTCATTTCAGAGAAAACATCTGAAAAGAATCTATTATGTCAGTTTCTTAAATATATCTATAAACTCTTCTCCAACACACAAACAAACAGCTTTCACTCATAAGTGAGTATAACTCAGAAGCATGTACCACACTTTCACTAATTGTTTTAGGTGCACATATAGTACTTAATAGGTTATAGACATCCTCTCGTCCCTTGCTGTTAGCTAAGTGAAACATCAAGTACATAATAGCTGGAGCAAGAGAGAATTGCACCAGAATAAGTACTCATTTTCAGCTGTATAGACTGGAGGAACCTGAAACTAAGTCCCTTGCTTAAAGACACAAAGGATTCAAACTGACAACCTTATAATTACAAGCTCAACAGCCTAACTGCTAGGCCATGCATCTTCATTTCAAATATGAACAATAGTTTAAATTGAATTTATTGCCAATTGTGGTGTCCATGATTTTCTCTGTCATTCATTGTACTAATGAATTGACTTTAATATAAAATCAAAATGATACACCATGCTGGCTCTAAATATGTGTCTAGTTATCCCTTTTGATAGCTACTCATCTGAGACTGCTCTTAATTCTATGATACAAACTTTTTGTTTTGAAGAGATGTAAATTAAAACTCCCATGTATGATGCTGTAACATGTCCCATGTTTTGGCCTAATTTATTCTATCTAATTCAAATCCATGATCTTTGTATTTTCCACTCACTTTGTGGAAGAAAACTCTGCTATAACTCTGTGTAAAAACATTGATCTCTTTTACACCTGTGAAGAACAAGTGGCAGTGAAATGTTAGATGTAATCAGTTAAAACATTTTTGGTTTAACTCTATTATTTTACAAGACAAAACAAATTCCCATTTTGCAAAATTCACTTTCTACTTAGCATGATACCTATGAACAGAGCAATATTTTACTGTTAGCTGTTAGTTTACTAGTCCTTGCCACCCAATCATTTTACCATAAGCATTAGTAGGAAATCTCTATTGAGTTTAGATAGCTCTTTAATATTATGTTTCATGTTCTTCTTCCTTCTCATGTTAGCATGGAAGGTGAACGTTAAAGGATGATGACGATGAGTAACAACCTCTTGCATGGTCAGGTTGTCAGCAAATAAACTGGCATCCCCGCAAGGCTTACCTGGTGAGGAGGGCTGCTAGAAGCTCAGCAAGACTAAAAGCAAGACCTGCCAAAAGAATTGATGAACTTGGTGTAGGTTTAACAGCTATCTAGCAATAGCATGGGCTATCAGGATAACCTGATTGGTGTCCAGCAAGCTGGAAGACCACTGGGAGTGAAGCACTATTTAGCTTTTGTTAAAGCATGACTGGAAGAGAAGGTCACTCTAATATAAAACCAGATGTGTAAGGAAAGGCATTGAACATTTTGGGTATCTTTTTTTTGTGCTTGAGATCATGGTGCTCCCCCTTTCCTGAGCTTGCAACCCATATTAGCACTAAATATCTTGTCCTGGTCTGTATCTTGTTTATGTAAGATATATGCATGCATATATATATATGTATATACATACACACATACATATATAAATATAAATAAATATATATATATATATATATATATATATATATATATATATATATATATATATATATAAAACTGTAGTTGTGTGAGTGTCTGTCTCCTACGATTTAGATTCCTAACTCCTCCCACATTTTGCGGTGCAGTTTAACCAAATTCGAGTATCTTATAGTCGTGATTAATATTGAGCCCGTCTGGCTATTAGCGCGCGTCTACGATGAGTCTACGATTTTAAAAATAATTTAACATAATTTTTTATTCCATTTTAATGCATAATTTTTCGTGTGTCGATGGCGGCGGAGTTGGCGTCCACACTCAAACACCTGCACCTGTGTTTGCTTCTCCCCCTTCTTCCCTCCCTCGTGAAGCTGTGGGGAAGGGAGTTTAAGGAAATCAACGTCGTAATGCATTGTCAAGGAGATCAGCGTTCTTTTAGAACAACGACTTCATGGCTTGAAGACACCAAAACAGAAATGGCTAAGAAAGCCCGAATTGGCATCTATAAAGGAAGTAACTCTCTAAAAATGCTTATATAGTTATTTCCCTTACAAACCCGAGCAACGCCGGGCGATACTGCTAGTATATATATATATATATATAGATATATATATATTATATATATATAATAATTATATATTATATGTAAGATATATATATATATATATATATATATATATATATATTATATATATAATAATATATATAATATATATATATATATATATATATTATATATATATATATATATGTATATATATATATATGATGTTTATATATTATTTATATATATATATATAATTTATATATATTATATATATATATGTATATATATATATGATGTTATATATTATTTATATATATAGGGAGAATTCACAAAAAAACAACAGATGAAGACAGGTGATGTAGACAAGAAACAGATGTATTAGTATAACACTCGGGAAGTGCAAAAGTCTTTCAAGCCTACGCCCTTCTACAGAAAAGAACACAGAAAGAAACAAGGAGAGAAAATAAAGAATGTGTAGTGGCTAGCGATCTAGACAGACACATTGATTGATCTGTTGATTGATCTCTGTTAAACAATCATAATCATGTACAGTTCTGAAGTCAAATACATTGTTTTTCTGTGAGGAAGATGAAAAGTCTGAACATTTGAAGCTGAACCTTCATCAGAGAGTAGGGTTTTCTGATGGATTTATAAGCTAGACTTCTATTTATTCAGTAATATCAGAGAGTGTCACTTTCCAATGCAAGATTTTACGAAATTCTATAAACTTTTCCTCTTTGTCACGGCCAACCATCATATTCCACCTTAGAATAATATATACTGGTTAATTACCAATGCAGACCATTATTTATTTTCTCAGATTCTACAACCTATTTAGTCACATACTTATTCTGTCATACCAAAATTTTCTGCTAGTATAGATTAAACCAATGATGATGTTTCAAAACCAAACTGTGTTCTGTTTTATTTAAGGCACCGTACCAGCTACTGAAGGAAGAATTCAGCATAATTGTTATTAATTTTAACTGTCATGAACCACGAATATTTACTGGGTTGATGGTTAGTTCTAGTTTCAATAAGATTATGTGCCTCTTGCTAATATTGTATTTTACACCTCTAAGAGCTCAGAAACATTATATATCACAAGAGAGGAGCCACAATATAGTTGCTCAACCTCCTAGAAATAATGCCTAATTCCCAATTCTTTCAAATCACATCCTGCCATCTTTAAGAAGGAAGAACACATTAGATAATGTAGTCATTGTTGTATAAAATGATAGAAAAACCGTCTTAAATACTCTTGCTCAGAAGTCTGCCAGAATTAGAGATGATTTGGGCTTAAACAACAATAACAGTAACAACAAAATACCTTAAAAGTGGTGAGTCAAAATATCATAAGACTGCACTCAAAATGTATGAGAAAGTGTTGTACTTTGAATGTTATAAAATTGAGCACTGTCATAAAGTAAAAGCATGAATTAATGTTGCAGGCCCAGTAACTTTAATTAAATAAGACTCTACCCATTTCACAGAAAGTTAAGCTGTGGACAATGTTTAAATCAACCAAAGGCAAGAGCAAAAGCTCAAAACCAAAACAAAGAAAATTTTAATGTGTTGATGCACCAAAGTCTCAGTTAATTAAAAGCGGAATAAGCAATGTAAAGAGATAAAGAATAATCTATTTGCTCATTGACAGACACTGTGACAACTCTGAAAATATTTTGGTCTTATTATACCTCCTGTCTAAAGTTGATTGGAAAATAAATCGATCAGAATAAATAAAAAACATAACTGTTTTAGGTTAATAGTTATATCAATCTTTAGTGCCAAGTTCACTATGAAGTTGAAGAAAAACGAATCACTGGATGTACAAGACAGTCAAAGATTTCAAAATTATTGTCCATGGTTTTACACTTCTGACAATTACTTTGAAATTTTCTGTCTGTTATTGCTTTGACTACCAATATTATGAGGTGTTTAAAAATACGACACTGTTTTTTATGATTATGGGGCTAGAAGAAAAAAAAGTATATATATATATTACTCTTGCAATGAATCACATGATATAATAATTTCTTTTGGGGGAAGAAAATATAATTTGTGTAAGTACATGTGTAAATATTTGCATATGTTTTACAAGTATGTTTATAGACACTACAACGGGATGTTTGCAAATACTTCTATGATGGACTTCATAAACCAACATTTACTTTTCTTCGAAAATTGGTACATTTCCAAGTAGTCTGAAATGGTTATAAATAATTGTACTCCTTTGACAAGTTAATGGTAGAAATATGCTTTGTAGTAGAATAACATATAAACACTACCTCCAAAGACACTGATGTAAATAAAAATAGTTAATATGTGTATGTATGTTTATACATACTTACATATGTGTGTGTGTGTCTATATATATTCATACATGCATACATAAGTATTATATATACATATATAAATACTTGTATACATCTGTTTATATGTACATATGTTTAAGAATATACATATGTATTTATACACATATGATTATACACTTATGTGTATGCCCACATGCATACACACATGCACACTCACATACACATATAATTGTGTTTGTTTATTATTTTAACATTAACTTTAACTTTTATCAGTTAGAAATGCTGAAAAGCTTTTTTCTGTTATTTATGTTTCACACTAAAATTTTGTGTCTATTGAATAAAATTCAGACATCAATATTGCCTTTAACTTCATTAAAAAAAAAAAAAAAAGAATACAATTAAAATATAAGGAATAATTAAATAAACTGTAAGAAATAAACAGAATTAAGAGAAACAATAAATCGAATAATTTTAAAAAGAAATAATATTCTTAAAAAAAAAACATAAACGAACAGTAACAAAAACAATAATGGGAAATGTTTTTACTGATAGATGCAGTTAATAGTATTGCCATTTAAGTAGAGATAGGCTCTTGGCAATCTGTCTACAACCTATTTATCATAATCTTCAACATTTTTATGTCTATGTTTCCATGCTGCTATGGGCTGGATGTAATCTGCTTCACAGCATATTGACAATCATCTTAGTCTTCCGTGAGGTCCAACATTCTTAAATTTAACTGCATCATGTCTTCTTATGTTTTCTCCCATCAGATAAATAAGGGACTTATTGTCTACACCCGTACTGCAAATAGAATCGATTTTGTTACATAAATCTTGATCAAGTCCCTAGTCTGGTGATAATTTCTTTCCTCTCTCTCACTGATCTCTGAGATTTTGGAAAAGAATTATAGGCACTACTCTATTTATTTTGTCTAAAAATGGGCAGGCAAAGTGTTTGTGTTAAATGTAACCATAGATTAAGTCAGATTACTTCGTGTCTGTAGCTACAGCTTTTCAGAAATACATCAATGTCACAGTATCCATTTCCCCACCATTTGAAGACATTGATAACTTGTTAAAGGGGTGAAGATATGATGACATAATTAAGAAATGCACTTTGAAATTACATGCATTTGTGTTTAATTGTGCTACACTGTACATTGGATTTTTACTGCCATACTTCCAGTCCCTTGTCAGTCGTCATCATCATCATCATCCGCTTTCCATGCTAGTATGGATTGGATGAATGACTGAGGGCTGGCGAACCAGATGGCTGCACCAGGCTTCAATCTTGATCTGGCAGAGTTTCTACAGCTGGATGCCCTTCCTAACGCCAACCACTCCGAGAGTGTAGTGGGTGCTTTTATGTGCCACCAGCACGGGGCCAGTCAGGCAGTACTGGCAAAAACCTTGCTCGAATCTTTTACACATCCCACCGACACAGGTGCCAGTATGGCGATGCTGGTAACGATCATGCTCGGATGGTGCTCTTAATACCCTACTAGCACGGGGCTCGAGTGCCAGTAAGGCGATGCTGGTAATGATCCTGGTAAATGGAAACTGTCTGGAAACTTGTTATAAGGGTCCTTATTTTAGTGTGAAATGTATCTATTACCTGCTTTAGCATGACTGCCTGGCTTGTAAGTGCCTTTCAAAGGTTAGTCCTTCTTCATGGGGAGGAAGAGAGAATTCATTGTTTCTCTTAATTCTGTTTATTTCTTACAATTCATTTAATCATTCCTTATGCTTTAATTGTATGCTAGTCATTCTTCCCAGAGCAAAGGAAAAATATGGGGAAGAAGAGAGAAGTGGTGTGTACAGAACAATTCTGAAAAATAAAAACATTTGAAAGACAGGAAAGGTGAAGAGTTCAAAGTTGAAAAAAATATCATTCTAAGAGGAAGAGTCAAGAAGTTATGTACAATGAGAGTGTTGATGAAATCTATCGGACAAAAATATCTTTTATTAACAATACAACAACTGTATTGGTAGTACTATTAACAATCATAAAATTATAATATACAACAATAGTTTTAATGATATTGATATGAAATAATAATGATGGTACTGATGGGTAACAACAGGTTCAAAAATTAAAAAACAAATAATACAGATGAATGACAAGGGAAATATATAACAAAATCTAAGGACCTAAAAGATGAGAGCTTTATTTAGTTGTGGTGACTCAGAAGATCATTTAGCATAGGGTTTATTGAAAAGTTTTGGAAATGTGAAATTAAATCAGATATCTTAGTGTGAAGATGATCAAATGAAAGTTTATGATGCTGGAGTGAGGGTAGTGGCAGAAATCTAGAGAATGAAAGCTTAAACATGTCAATAAAATGACTGAAAGTAGTAGGTAGTAGGTGAGAGTGGGAAGAGAGAAGAAAGAAAAGTTTATGCTTGATAGATAAATTGGGAAAAAGAAATCATGTGTATATACTAATCTACGTGTGGTTATATATATGAATACACACACATACACATGCATAAATAGCCTGTATATGATAGTACAAACTTACATTCAAAGAGTACGACATCTCTGGCTTTTGATCCCAACTGTGCATTGGATGTGCATTTTGATGTACTGAGCTTGAAGTTCTATACCAGCATGGAACATGTTAAAAGATGATGATGATAATAAGATATGTTATAATAATATAACCATTATTAGATTCTAGAGCTTCAAAGAGTAGATCCTTACAGATGGTAGAGTTGACCCTCACAATATCAAATCAAACAAATCTACAGTTGATTTTGCTTTTGATATTGTTTACTTGCTTTAATGATGGCACTACTGCAGTTCCTTTTTTTAAGGTAATTTTTTGCCTGATCCTAAATTTTGAAACCTTAAGTAAATTTTTGCTGACTATGTCACTTTTTCCTGGATTGAACAGTGTATATTTAGGGTTCCCTAAGAAGTGGCTTTCCGATAATTACTGTACACTTTACAAAAGGTGTCACCACCATTTGACTTCTATCTTTGGGGTAATCAGAAAACCAAATACTCAACCAACCAGTTCCATTAACTTTCTCTTGTTACATAAATGGTTAACTTTGTCTAAGATCTTTTTATGAAATCAAGGTCAACACTTAATCCAGATAATAAACTGTTTTTTAAGAGGTTTTATGAAGAAATTTCTTTCTATGAAGGTTAAAGAGTTTCTGAATTTCTAAGCTGAATCTCTATGTATAAAAGTGTTCTTTTATGCATCATAGAATAAATAGCTTATTTGATTATCTTTAATTTTATTTTTTGTAATTCTATGATATTGAACACATCATTGATTTAATTTTAAGAGCAAATAGAGATTATATGTAAAAAGGGCTTCATAAAACTTAAATCTTAGATGATAGTAATTGACAAAGAATATTTGCAGCAAAGTTGTAAAAGTGTAAAGAAGTGGGTGGGGATAACCACTTCAGCCTCCCATAATATAATATCATTCCAGTAGTTTTTAAAGATATGATGTTAAGGATTCAGATGAGTTTCTTGGTAACACTTTAACCATTGTTATAGATAGTTGTTGTTTTATTTCTTTTAGTATTATTAGCTGTTACTCTGACAAAGTTTATTTTCAAAACATTAAGGCACAAACAGGTATGGCTGCATAGTTAAGGCTTTCACTTTTCAGCAGTGTGGTTTTGAGATCAGTCCCACTGTGTAAATACTTTCAGCTTCTACTACAGATCTGGGTTGATCAATGCCTAGTGATGGAATTTATTTGATGGAAAGTTGATGGGATTTAGTTGATAGATAGAAAGAAGCCCATCATATACATGCACACACATAAGTATGTATATATGTGCACATAATGTGTGGGATGTGTGTGTTTGTCTGTCTCTCAATATTTTGACATTGTGCAATAGTTATAAATAAGTATCACGATCAAACAAGCAGTGCCCCACATTTCCAGTCTTTATGAAAATATATCTGGCCATGAGAAATATCGATTTCAAATTCTGGCACAAGGCCAACAATTTTGGGGGAGAGGCAAGCCAATTACATCGACTCCAGTATTCCTCTGGTACTCATTTTATTGACCTTGAAGGGATGAAAGGCTAAGTCGACCCAGGCAGCATTTGAAATCAGAATATTAAGTGGAAGAAATACAGCTAAGTAGTTTATCTGGTGCAGTAATGATTCATCAGCTTCCTGCCTTTGCCATGGGAAATATTAACTTGCTTGGAAACAGTTGAAGGTTAGCAACAATAAGCATATCCAGCCATAGGATATTTAGTTAAGTTAAGTTAATTTTGGGGCTCAAAAGGCAAAAAAGCAAGGCCATGTAGGGGGACATGGAGTTATGTACAGGGTGATGTTCATGCAAAGAGTTCAGGCCATTTCTGGTCAAGAGAGACTTTGAACCGAGTGGTCATTGGCATCTTCACTATCTCGTCCGGCAGCTTATTCCACGGATCCACATGAATTTGATCCAATGAATTTTGTTTGACCTATGGAAGCATTATAAAAAGTGGGTATTAAATTGATGATGACGATGATAACAAAGCTTATTTTCCAGGATTTCATAAAGAAACAGAACAAGAAAACCAGCTGGCCCTGGAGTTGAGTCTGCATCTAGAAAGCTTCTTTCCTCAATCATTTCCTGTTATGTTTGTTAGTACTAGTTACTCACTAGACTGTTGAAAGAACTCACTGACTAGAAGAATAACTTTGGAAGTTCCATTTTTTTTTCTTCTTTCTTTTGACTCTTTGTCCACTCAAAGAGAACAGATTTGGAAAGAGTATTTTATGAATATCTTGAAACTGAATTGATTTAATTTTTCATTCCAAAAATAGGTAATTACGTACCAAGCAGAAGAAAAACCTTATGTTCAACTTTTACTGTTTGCCTATCATGTATTTCATTGTCTCTCTTCATCGTTAGCTGTTCATGCAGCTTTAGTGACCGATGTTTAAAATTTTACATCTAACTTATATTTGAATCTTTTTGTAGGCTGAGATTGGTGCTGTAGGAAAATTTGAACATTTCCTCATTCATGTTCTTATTTAGGTATTCAGCACTAAGTGTGTATTCTATAGTCTTGGAAATTCCAAAATATAAAGAAACTAGTTTTTATGTGTGTGTGTGTGTGTGTGTGTGTGTGTGTGTGGCTTAGTTGGTAGTCCCATCAGGAAATGTTGAAGTAACTCCTAAATTGTAGATATTAAGGCAGAAGATCTCAAAGATGGTGGTGATTGTGTTTTGGTTACATAATTATTAGGCCTTATCAACACAAGTTTGAGCATTTGGTCTGAGTTTTAGGTGTTGTTGTTGGGAGCTGATGATTACTGTTGCCTTAAGCTTTATCTTATCTATTTGGTATCTACTGTTAATACCTTGGGTGGTGTATACCTCTTTCCTTTTTTAATCTTTATCATGTTTGCAGTTTCATTCCAGAGTATTTGTGTGTGAATAAACAGCTTTCATTGATACACTCCCTCTTTTTCCTGACAGAAAAATAATGGAGCTTAGTTGCTGTTTATGTAGATTATGTACAGATAATAGTTGTGTTAGGCTTTTACAGTTGGCTATATTATTTGGGAGATCTGGTTGCTAAATGTCTTTATTTTCTGTCATTGGAATTATTCACTGCTTGCATGTCCACTGAGATGTTTCTCTGTATTGTGCTTTCTATATCATTATCTCAAATTGTATGGCAACTGAATCAGTAACCAATGCATCTATCCCAGAGGTTTGGTGGTTGAAATGACAGGAATGATTGGAGTAAAGCCAAAGTAGTCGTTTATCATTTTTGTTCATAAGCAACAGGTTTTGTGGACTATTTTCAGTAGGTGTTTATATTTTCCTGATTTAACATGTAGGATATCATCCATGATGAGGCATCCACTTCATGGATTTTAGTTTATCATATTGATATCAGTTCATTTTTCAATCCAGTACTTATTTTATTAATCTCTGTTTCACAGACTATGAAGTTATCAGACTTAGAGGGATGCAACATAAGAGTGGTATGAACAATATCCCCACAACCACACACACACATACAGTCACCTCACTCACACATACATATAGACAGATGGAGAAATGCAAGGTGGGTTTGTCCAGTTTTTAATAACCCATTTTTTAGAGAAGGTATTGGTCAGTCCCTGGTTAAATTAGAATCCACAAAGTTCTAAATGGGGGGGGGATTAAACCTGGAACCTCCTTAGTTAGCTACACAGCCATATGAGCGAAAAGCAGTTTAGATATTTAGTAGTCGAGGATAATCTGCTTTTATTTCCAGATTTGATGTGATTTGACTTTTGATCTCCATTGCTATTTCGAACTTAGACTGCCCAGAACAATATAACATGCTGGTCTATTTGTTGATTTTGGTAATTTCATATCAGCACTCTATTTATATTTCAGTTTATTTTTGTGACCACTCTGAGCATATATTTCTGTTCCTATGAGACAAATTGAGCTCTTTCAGAAATAGAGTAATCTACGTTTTAGCTATGTTGAAAAAATGTTGATATATTTATTTATATTTATGTATGTGTGTGTACTTTGTGTATGGGATTTGCGTATAGGCACAGACATTGCTGCACAGTTATAAAATTTACTTAACTACTTGGATCCCAGTTTGAATCCAATGCATAACATATTTGGTAAGTGTCTCCCTCTGTTGACTTAAATTGACCAATAAATTGTAAGTGGAATTTAGTAGATCGAAAATGTGTAAAAACAGGTCAAAGAGATAAACACATACATATCATGTGTATATATATATATATATCTTTACTCTTTACTCTTTTATTTGTTTCAGTCATTTGAATGCGGCCATGCTGGAGCACCGCCTTTAATCGAGCAACTCGACCCCAGGACTTATTCTTTTGTAAACCCAGTACTTATTCTATCGGTCTCTTTTGCCAAACCACTAAGTAACGGGGAGATAAACACACCAGCATCGGTTGTCAAGCAATGCTAGGGGGACAAACACAGACACACAAACACACACACGCATATATATATATACATACATACATACGATGGGCTTCTTTCAGTTTCCATCTACCAAATCCACTCACAAGGCTTTGGTCGCCCCGAGGCTATAGTAGAAGACACTTGCCCAAGGTGCCACGCAGTGGGACTGAACCTGGAACCATGTGGTTGGTAAACAAGCTACTTACCACACAGCCACTCCTGTACATATATGTATGTAGGAATAATAGGCGCAGATGTGGCTGTGTGGTTAAGAAACCATGTAGCTCCAGGTTTGGTCCCACTGTGATTCATTTGGGCGAGTATCTTCCACTATAGCTCCAGGCTGATCAAAATATATTTCTCTATAGTAAACCGCAGTGAAATTACCTTTTGAAGTTAAAATTAGTCCAGAAAATATTTGAACTTACTTAAGTTTGTTAAATTCTTGCCACTGCTTAATACTGCTACTATTATAATTGTTCTGACAAGAAGGTCTGTATAAAACTATGGCTTTCTAATATGCTCAGGGTTATCTCTCTTCAGTATCTCCTACTGAAGAAGACTAAGGAGCCAGAAACACATCTAAGAGTCTAATAGGGCGTAACATTGAGCAGAAGAGGTTTTTTTTACATCTTTTACCATATGCAAAAATTTTTCTCCACAGCAAACTGCTGTGAAATTGTCTTTAGAAGTTAAGATAAGTCACAGACATATATGAACTAAAGTTTATATGTATTTAAGTGTGTGTGTGTGTGTGTGTGTGTGTGTGTGTGTGTATCAATATACACACACACTCACATATGTATATACATACATACATATATATATATATACACAGACACAGACATATATATATGCATATACACGTATATATAGGTACACACACACACACACACACCTACTAATATATATGCATATAATGTCCGTTCAGCTACATTCAAACAAGTTGGTAAACACCAATAAAGGCATCTTGTCATGATAGCATTTTAGCCAAGTTTGAATTCAAGCTAAATTGGTTAATACATCAGCACCATATTTAGATATTTAGTCATCTCAGTTATCTAATCAATGATAAAAGTAGAGAGACAAATTGATAATATACATGAGCTTAGATAATAGATTTCTCTCACAGCGATTGAATTGACTTCCTTAGGCAATGCACATAAATTGGCCTGTCTCAATAGAAATATATTTTACAACCTAATAAGTCGTAGTCATTATTTATTATGTAAGATTTTGAAATTTTGTTGCTGTAAGAACATCACATTTTATCACACACTTATTTATTAACAACTATGGTGAAATGAAATTAAAAAGAAGAGGTTTATGTGTTTCAGATGTAACTGAGTTAGTATCATAATGCTACTGGGAATGAGCTATGATCTAAAACTTCTTGGTGTTATTCTCTGAGTTGTTACCAAAGCCTGACATATTCAAACTAGAAGAAATAAGATGAATGTGAGTTTAAGACAATATTATCCAAGGTGTCCTTCATTTTTTAAGACTGTAAGATGTAATTTAAAGACTTAGAGATTATTTCTAGCAGTCTGAATAACCTTGAATCAAATATATATAAAAATTATGTTGCAATGTGCTTGTGCATTGGGAATGTGAGCTTCTAAACTTTAATGATTTCATAACTGAATGCTAACATAATTCAGTTAATAATATAGGTTGTCTATTTTCCATATTGCATAAGTGATGTAACAATCACAGTCATTTGAAGGAATAAAGTGCAGGCACTTTAGAAAACTTCCAGTGATTTAAGCTTGTCATTTACAATTGTAGCAATTATTCTCTATGGAGCCTTTGTTCTTATGATATCCTGTTTGCTATAAAGAGACCTTATGAAATAGAAAGAATTCAGATGGGTCTGCAGAAAAATAGAGGTGAGAGTCTGGGGTGATTGAAAAGAAGATTTTGCAGTCTAAAATACACTTTGTAAGCCATTTTATTATTCTCATGTCTTTTTTCTAGGTTAAGTTATTGTGAACCATGCTTTCTATATCCCTGATTTTGTTGGATGTTATGAAAGGATTCTTAAAAGAAGAAATTGATATTTAACCCCATTTTGTTCACCAAAAGGGGTTAATCATAGTATGTTAGTTACTTCACAGAACTACAGTACAGAGCTCAATTGGTTTTGTATATCTTTAATGCTCTCTGGAGTTTCAAATTAAACTTAGATAAACTTAGACATGTTTCGACCAAAGATTGATCCAGACCATGTCTAACTTAATAGCACCACCTGATAGGATGATCTAAATCCTGTTTAAGTCAAGTTTTGTTTGTGGTCCATTCAAGTAGTGAGTTTTTGTTGGGTGAGTTGTATCCAATAATGGGTGGTTTATCTGGTATTCCTTGAATGAATCTATCCAGACTCCGTTTAATTATGAGCATTATTTTATATTTTTCTGTGTTGTATAATGTGTTTAACGTCAATTGTATAAAGAATGGAAAGAGTTGAGTTTAACTCAGTGTCTTGAAGTATAATCCCTGATGACATTTTGGTAGTTTGAGAGGATTCTATTGATGTATGAGACAAGTTTCTCATACATCAATAAAATGTTATAGCTAAATCTATCAAAGGCTTTGCTAAAGACATGTATCTGGCATCAATGTTTGATGTCATATCTGCATCTTCAAAGTACTGTAGAATAATGTTAGAAAATTTCTGCCATATTGAAATCCATGCTACTTTGGATTTGTGCTTTATTGTTGTTCTCTAGTAAAGTAAAAGACTCTTAACCTCTATGCTCCAGTATTTTCATCATATGAAACATTTGTTTATGGTTAATTTGTTTGGAGAAGTATGTGTCAGGTATATAGTATGGTGACTGATCAGAGATCAGAGTTGTTGGTGCAGTCATTAGTTGGTACTGACTTCTTTTTCAAGATAAGACGGTGAATTTATATGGATTAAGTCCCAGAGTCTCGTTTTATCTCTTTATAGTCTTGTTTGTTGAGTTATCAGAATTAATATTTAGGGAGCTGTATTCAGTGATGCTGCCTTCCAGTGTTAACTTTAGGAGGATCCCTAAAGATGGAGTAACTTCACTTCAGTTCTTTCATTCTATAATTGAGGAAATTGAATGGTCAAAGGAGTGAAATAGAAATCTTTTTTACAACTTGCTTTAATGACTTAGTCAAAAAAAGAAATAGTAGTGTGTTTGTCATCTTTCTGACTATTTAGTCTGGTGGAAGGTAAGAGGAATGGAGGAAGTTATTCTTTGTTCAGAGACTTAACCTAGCATTTACTGCAGACAACTTCAGACCAGATGAGAATGTTAAAATGGGTGAAAGATTAAGTCTACCATCCTTGATGTAAAGATACAATTTGGGGCTACATTTTATTTCCTAAACCTTTTGAGTGTTTAAATGTTGTCGTCAAATCAGTATTTGTTAGAGTTACACATTGGTACTGCTGCCTGGTATTAATATATTCGTTCATTCCTTTTCTGGGTTTTATATCTTAATTTCATGTTGATAGTTTCTCTCTCTCTCTCTCTCTTTGATTCATGATTTTTTTTTAATTAAGAGAATTCAGTGTTTGCTTTGATGTCTGAGGAAGTATGTGTAGAGGAGGAGCCAACAGAAGTCAAGCTGTGAATAATTCCTCCTCATATCACAACGTATAAATCAATGTCATTTAATTTGTGTGTACTGAGATGAATGTACTTTGTTAAGTTTGGAAGGCTAAACTAAGGTTATACTGCACTCTATTGTGAACTCGCCAAATGAAACTAAATACATAAGGCAAAAGAGTATGATTAATAGTATAAATCATTTAATCCCTTGCTCTCCATTTCTGTCACTCGCCACAGTGTTTCATTTAACATCCTTAAACAACCCTTATTCAGGGTTCTTTTGAGTGGGAAGGGCTACTTGACCTGAAGAAAATTCTAACTGGGTCCCACCTGCAAGGTCATACACTGTTTATCTTGATGAGATCACCATATTGCATCCATATGGTTGTGATGCATGTGCCTGATGTATCATTATCAGATGGGTGGTCATGATGAATATATTGGGCTCCGTATATTTTACCCCAGTGTCACTTTGATGACATGCACTGCTCTCTCATTCAATAATAATAATTATAATGGTTTCAAATTTTGCCACAAGGACAGCCAATTGGGAGAAGGGATGAGTTGATTACATCACTGGTACTTAATTTATCAACCCCAAAAGGATGAAAGTCAAAGCTGATCTCGTCAGAATTTGAACTCAGAATGTAGCAACAGATGAAATACCGCTAAGCATCTCACCTGGCATATTAACAATTCAGCCAGCTTGCCACTGTAACAACAACAACAATAATAACATATTAATAATGATTTTGTCTCTATTGATACAATGTTCCAGATTTATAGTGTTGAAATCCACAAAGTTTTCTGATATTCCTACCTTTCCAAAGAAAAGTAAAATGAAATAACATCCACTAGAAGTCCAAAACCAGATTTTTGAAAACCTCACAAGTAAGAATGTATAATAATAGTAATAATGAAAAAGAATGTACAATGATAATAATAATGAAAAGAACATACAATAATAATAATCCTTTCTACTGGAAACACAAGGCCTCAAATTTGGGGGAGGGGATTAAGTTGATTACATTGACCCCAGTGCATAACTGGTACTTATTTGATTGGCCCTGAAAGGATGAAAGGCAAAACTGACCCCAGCGGAATATGAACTTGGAACATAGCGACAGATAAAATACCTATTTCTTTATTACCCACAAGGGGCTAAACACAGAGGGGACAAACAAGGACAGACATAGGTATTAAGTCGATTACATCGACCTCAGTGCGTAACTGGTACTTAATTTATCGACCCCGAAAGGATGAAAAGCAAAGTCGACCTCGGCGGAATTTGAACTCACAACATAACGGCAGATAAAATACCGTTAAGCATTTCATCTGGTAAACAAACGATTTTGCCTGCTCACCGCCTTATACAATAATAATAAAAATAAAAATGTTTCTAATTTAAGCACAAGGTCAGTGTTTTTGAGAAGGGTTTAGTTGATGTCATCAACAGTAGTATTTGACTTGTACTTTATTTTATAGACATCAGGACAAGGAAAGATGAAATGGATCAAGGTGAGATTTAAACTGGAATAAATACTTCAGAGTATTTAGTCTTATACTTTAATGGTTTGGCAAACTCATTGCTTTTTAATGATAATATCAATATTGATAGTTTGTTACATAAGCTCATTGCAAAAAGGTTGGAGGTGGATTTGCATATAATTTATAAAATCTAGAAGGATGAAAATCATATTTGATAACAATTTGAAGAATGTAAAAGTACTGAAATATATACTATTAGGCACTTTGTCTGACACTCTAACAAATCTATAATCCATCATCATTTAAATATAATACTAAAACTTCAGATTTCCAATCCCCAAGAGTATTAATCAAAATATCTAAATACTTCTAAATGGCAATCAAAATAAGTACTTTTGGGTCTGATACCTTGAGCAATTACCTTTGTCCTAGTTTCAGCTTGATCTATATATATATATATATTGTAATATTAGAGTGTAAATCCAAACTTACAGGGAAAAATTAGATTTAGGATTAAATCCAATTTCGCAGTATAAATATAAATTAAATTAGAGATAAAACCACTATTAGGCAAATCAAATAATGAAAAACTTAAACCAAAACATAAAAATAAACGTAATTAATATAATATACAAAATATATAAAATTTAAAATTTAAATTATTTAAATTTAAAATTTTTTTATTTATATTTATTAATTTTTATATTTTTTAAATTTAAAAAATTTTTAAATTAAAATTTTTTAAAAATATATATAACTATCAAAAAGTATTAAAAGTTTAATATAAGATAATAAGTATGTTTTGGTTTATGTTTTTCATTGTTTGATTTACCTAATAGTGGTTTTATCTCTAATTTATATATATATATAGGCGCAGGAGTGGCTGTGTGGTTAGTAGCTTGTCTACCAACCACATGGTTCCGGGTTCAGTCCCACTGCGTGGCACCTTGGGCAAGTGTCTTCTACTATAGCCTCAGGCCGACCAAAGCCTTGTGAGTGGATTTGGTAGACGGAAACTGAAAGAAGCCCGTCGTATATATGTATATATATATATATATATATATATATGCTGGTGTGTTTATGTCCCCGTCACCTAGCGGTTCGGCAAAAGAGACCGATGGAATAAGTACTGGGCTTACAAAAGAATAAGTCCCAGGGTCGAGTTGCTCGATTAAAGGCGGTGCTCCAGTATGGCCACAGTCAAATGACTGAAACAAGTAAAAGAGTAAAGAGTAAAAGAGTATATATATATATATATATATATATACTCACTTTCTTGTCACTCTCACCATCATTAATGCAATGTACCAGTGATGTGACTGGCCTGTTGTATACTTGTAACCATCAATGCTATTATGCTGCTGAGATTGCTAGAAGATGGCAGCAACTCAGATATGATTCCTGATAGAAGTAGTGTTACCTTGGATGTGGATACTCGACAACAAGCCATGGCCTGATCAAAACCGGCTGTCAGGCCTTTCAACAATCAGACCATCAATAACCCCAGGAAATATTGATGATATGTTTCCAGCTGCATCATAAGTTGCTGAGTGAAAAGAAAAACCAATTTTAATATAAAATGTGTTTAATCTAACACTTGCCTAACTTAGCCATTTCGTGATTACAATCCTTTCTGCAATAGGCACAAGGCCTGAAACTTTGGGGGAGGGAATTACTCAATTATATGATCCCAGTGTACAACTGGCACTTAGTTCATTGACCCTGAAAGGATGAAAGGCAAAGTTGACCACAGTCGAATTTGAACTCAGAACATAAAGATGGATGAAATACTGCTAAGTACTTTTGCCCAGCATGCTAACAATTCTTCCAGCTCACCACCTTATTTCTGTGATTATAATAATGACTTCTTAGCACAAGATTTCTCATTCTATGAGTGAAGTGTAGAGTAAATTCACCCAACTTTTAGTACATTATTTATACTTTTTATTGACTCCTGAGGGAAGAAAAGCAATTTCAAATTAGGAAGGATGCAGGATGTAACTAATTACTGAAATATATTTTACTCAACACTTGTTCATTTCCATCACTCCTCTGATTTACAACATCATCAACAATAATGGTTATTAATCTGAGCACAAGGTTTGCAATTATTAAAGGAGGGTGTAGTATTGACCCCAAATATAGCACTGGTACTTTATTTTATTGATTCAGAAAGAAGGAAAGACAAAATTGACATCAGCAAAATTTGAACTCAAGATATAAAGGGGTACATGAAATGTTGCAAAGCATTTCTTTCAATATCTTAATGATTTTGCCAGTCCATCACTCGAATAATAATGATGATGATTTCTTTTATGAAGATGATTATGTATTTTTATTGGGCATTCAGTACATTTATAAAGCTAGAAGTTAAAGTGAATTCAGGCAGCCCAATTATATTATCAATATTCTTTTTTAATCAATACAGTAAAATTTGATCCTGGAATGTCAAGAGACATAACTAAATAATACAAACCAGCACTCGACTGATTGTGCCATTCTGCTGTCTGCTTATGACTGCTTGGTTTAATAAAGTTTTAAGAGGGAAATAAAAAAATTCATATTTCTGAAACAAATTTTTTTTTAGAAAGCTTTGATTGATTTTTAAAATCTAAACAGAGGAGAAAGATGAAAATGATAACAAAGAAAATATGGGTCATTCCTTTTCTAAAATATAGGGTAGGGTGGAATACTTAAATAGAACATAGAACTGAGTAGTTCAGACAAATAAAAGAAAGTTATTTTAATTATATGCTGCCTTTCTGTTCAAATTTGTAGCATTGATGTTGTATTTTATAGTAGCTGGGAGGGAAAATATGTGAATAACTGCAAATATTGTAAAAAAAAGTCAGAAGGAAATTGTTTGAATAGACATGCAAAAACTTTGCAGGAAAATGTTATTGAAAGGGTAAAAAGAGGTATTGATGCTGAGACAGTAAAGGAAGCTTTGGTTTTGAGGAGAAAATAAACATAGAAACACAGAAGGAATGAGAGAACAAAGGGATGTTCAAGAAAGATATTTGCAAGGAAATTCTCAAAAGATATCTTGGCAATGGCTCATGAAAAGCAACCTCAAACCCAAGATAAAGACATTGAGCCATGTAGCCCAGGAGTAAGGTATTTTTGAACAACTGAAACTTCAAAGAAAGGTGAGAGTAGCTGCTTTTTTCCATGTTAGAACTTTGTGGGAAAAGACAGTTCAAAGAAATAGCATCTCATATCAAAATCCTGCAACTTGAATTGTTCATTGGAAGCTAAGTGGAGCCTATCGATTGGATGAAGGGAAGATGGCATTCTTATGAACATAATCCAGAAGTTATTATCAAGAACATTGAGACTTAGAAGAATTTTTACCATCCATATGATTATGTAGCACCTAACTGTAGATAAAGAGGAAAAGAAATGCCTTGTTATAATCCTAGCTGTTTCTTATAATAAAGGTTGAAAACTAAATAAGACATAATACATGGACTGAGCTGAAAATAAGAGTTAAAAATGAATCATTATCAATAAAAGTAGAAACCATTACAGTTGTAAGAAAAATTCTATGTAAATGCTAAAACTGGACTTAAGTTTACATAAACTGTATAAAGGTTAAAAAAATTCATGTGTTTATATAAGCTTATGGTGAGTTAAAACAGGGCAGAAGTTTACTTGAATAAATTTGCGTCAGTGTGCTCATAGTTCAAAAGAGGATATAAATTTACATAATCTTATTTAAAGTTAAAGTAGGAGTAGGCATAGGAGTGGCTGTGTCGTAAGTAGCTTGCTTACCAACCACATGGTTCCGGGTTCAGTCCCACTGCGTGGCACATTGGGCAAGTGTCTTCTACTATAGCCTCAGGCCGAGTGGATTTGGTAGACGGAAACTGAAAGAAACCTGTCATATATATGTATATCTATATCTATCTATATATATATATATATATATATATATATATATATATATATATATATATATATATGTATGTGTGTGTATGTGTATATGTTTGTGTCTCTGTGTTTGTCCCCCAACATCGCTTGACAACCGATGCTGGTGTGTTTACGTCCCCGTAACTTAGCACTTTGGCAAAAGAGACTGATAGAATAGGCTTAGAAACAATAAGTCCTGGGGTCAATTTGTTCGACAAAAAGGCGGTGCTCCAGCATGGCAACAGTCAAATGACTGAAACAAGTAAAAGTGTAGGATGCAAATTTACATATGCCTACTTAACAGTTGAAATAAGAATACAATATCAACTTAAATATTGGTTAAGATAGGACTCAAGTTCACATAAAGGTTATGCTAGGACATAAATTTGCACCAGCTTACATAATAGGTTAAATGTTTACATATGCTTACGAAACATGTGAGGGAAATAAATAAATAAGGCATAGGAGTGGCTATATGGCATGGTTGAGACCTTGGGCAAGTGTCTTCTACTATAGCCTTGGGCTGACCAAAGCCTTGTCAGCGGATTTGGTAGACGGAAACTGAAAGAAGCCCGTCGTATATATGTATATATATATATATATATGTGTGTGTGTGTATATGTTTGTGTGTCTTTGTTTGTCCCCTAACATCGCTTGACAACTGGTGCTGGTGTGTTTACGTCCTCGTAATTTAGCAGTTTGGCAAAAGAGACCGATAGAATAAGTACTAGGCTTACAAGGAATAATCCTGGGGTCGATTTGCTCACTAAAGGTGTCACTCCAGTATGGCCACATTCAAATGACTGAAACAAGTAAAAGAGTAAAGAGCAAGTTATGAAAATTTTCCCGCAGTATTCTAAATATAGTTTTTTCTTAAAATAAGGTTATCAAAGAAAACTGTAAATTTATAGAAGAATGGAGTTGATAGAATCTGCCACAATATATGTCAAGTACTTTTACCATCCTTTTTTTAGATACTTCGCTAAATACAGATATGTTATTTAGCGATATTATTTTGCATTCTAAATTCTATTGTGGTTTAATTTGACTTCCATCCTTTTAAGATCATTAAAATAAATACTATGAATTAATAAAATCAATTAGCCCTTACATGTATGGCCCTTGTACCAAATGTAAGATAACACTATTATTTCAATCCGAGCTAGCTCAACCCAATAATGCTAGTGATGGTTATTATTTTAAAGATACTTGAGTTATTAATCTACTACTACTACTACTACTACTACTACTACTACTACTACTACTAACTACTACTACTACTAACTACTACTACTACTACTACTACTACTACTACTACTTCTTCTTCTTCTTCTTCTTCTTCTTCTTCACATTATTCTGTAAATATATTAGCAACATATATCTAA
>NC_043006.1:87076870-87109370 GCF_006345805.1 Octopus sinensis | reverse complement strand
GAGGTGTGGCTCATTGTTAACTGTCACCACTTTTATAGTTTTCCTGTCCATTTCCACAAGCTCGTTCTTTGTCCACCAACCAACACCTGCGCTGTATCGGATTAAAGAAACAACCCATGTGTTCATTGCCCTGATTTTGTTTTTTCCGTTGAGTCTACTTCCCATATTTAACCTGGTTCTTCTGAGATATTCTCACCTCAAGCTTTCTTTCATTTCACTTCCCTTGATTTTGTTGTATTCTAAAATCCCCAGATATTTATATCCATTAGTCTCAATATCCTTGACTATGTCACCATTGCATATCTCTACACCATAAGACAACACTACTTTGCCTCTTTGTATTATAAGCATACCACACTTTTTACTCTCAAATTCCATTTCGATAGCCTTGCTGAATATCTGCACTGTTGAAACTAGGAACATTTATTTCACCTTTGGTCTTTCCAAAGATCGTTAAGTCATCCACATATAACAAACGATTTAATTTTCCTCCACTTTCAAATGTGTACCCTAATGTCATTTTCTGTAGTATTTATGTGAAGAGTATCATACAAATCACAAACAGCAATGATGATAGGCTATCTCCTTGAAATATGCCTCTCTCAATGTTAACCCTCACTGAAAATTTTCCACTTGAAGTTAACTTTGTATTTTCATTGATCTCCTGTTTTTCATTTATCTCCTGTTTTTCATTGATCTCCTAATAAAATTTGATATGTTATCAGACACCTGTACCAACACTAGACTTTCTAAAATTCAGGAGAGGAGGAGGGGCATGTCATCTCCTCTCTTATAACTGATCCACACCATGCCTAGATTATTATAGCAGTGAGCTGACAGAATCATTATCATTCCGGGCATAGCAGCATTTCATCAATTTCTACATTCTGAGTTCAAATTCACCCTTTCCGGGTTGATGAAATAACTACCAGCTGAACACTAGTGTCAATGATATCACTTGATCCCTCGGCAGAATTGATGAACCTGTACCAAAATTTGAATCATCATCATTATTATTATTAAGGTGGCAAGCTGGTGGAATCATTAACATGCTGAGTAAAATACTTAGTGGCATTTCATCTATCCTTACCTTTTCAGGTTGACTTTTCTTTCAATATTTTGCGATTGATAGAATGAGTACTAGTTGAGCACTGGAGTCGATGTAATCAACAAACCCCACTCCTGAACTTGCTGCCTTTTTTACCAAAATTTTAAATCATCATCATCATTATTATTAAGGCAGTGAGCTGGTAAAATCATTATTGATCCAGACAAAATGCTTAACAGTAGCTCTTCTGGCTTTATGTTCTTAGTTCAAGTACTACCAAGGTTGACTTTGCCTTTTATCCCTTAAGGGTCAATAAAATAAGTAACATTTTAGCACTGAGCTCGACGTAATTGACTAGGCCTCCTCCTCCCAAACATCAGGCCTTGTGCCTATAGTAGAAAGTATTATTATTATTATCATTATTATTATTATTATTATTATTATCAAGGTGGTGAGCTGGCAGAATCGTTAGTGCACTAGACGAAATGCTTAGCAGTATTTCCCCCGTTGGTATGTTCTGAGTTCAAATCCTGCTGTAGTCAACTTTAGCTTTCATCTTTTTGGGGTCGATAAAATAAATACCAGTTAAACACTGGGGTCGATGTAATTGACTCATTCCCTCCCCCAAAATTACTGCCCTTGTGGCAAAATTTGAAACCATTATTATTATTATATTATTATTATTATTATTATTATTATTATATTAGTAGTAGTAGTAGTAGTAGTAGTAGTAGTAGTAGTAGTAAAAAACAATAAGATGCTAAAGTAGGAGTCCTCTTAATGGTCATTTGCCATGCTAGATATAACAGCTGATACTCCCTTCAAATACACTCTACCATCTCAAATAAAAATCAAATGAGTTCATGGGACAGAGTGGTACTAGATAACCCAGACCTAAAAATAATACAGGCTAGTCATGGCTGGACTATTTTTTTCTTTTATCATAGATCAGTTAAATCAAAGCTGGGTTAGGACAAAATATCATCATCAGCAAAGATAATATGATGATTTCATATGACATTCTGTATGAAATTTGTTTTCTTTACACTTTTATCATAAAATTTATTGGACCTAAATTGAAAGAAGGAAAGGTACAGTCCACCTAAATAGGATTATATCAATTACCAAGGGCAATGAGGAAAATACAATGAAAAATTTCATCACATTTTCTGACACATACGGAAGGGTTCCTGTGAAGTTCCGTATGCACTAATATTATGGGTTATAAATTTGTACTAATTTCTTTAAGCATGGGATTTTTAAGCTATGGTAGTATATTTGCAGAGTCATTAGAGCATCAGCTAGATTTATTTGTAGTATTTGTACCAACTCAGTCTTCTTAGTTCAAATGTCATCAATGTGAACTTTTTTCATCTTTTTCTCTTTTTATAAGAGAGAAGAACAATAAATAAAGTACCCGTCTTGTACTGGGGTTGTTTCTCAACATTTTCTGTTGCTCTTTTTCTTTTTTTTCTCTCTCTTTCTTTTAATTATCACTCTTCCCGGAAGAAATAAGCTGTGGTCAAATCCGGAGAGGGATTGGCTTTGTCAGATCTAAAAGTGCTCAACACACATTGTATGTTGCGGCAGCATCCATATGACATCATCAGCAGTTGAGAACTCAGAAGAAAGCTGAGAACCCAAAAGAAAGCAAAGAAATATTCTTAAATGCCCATCTTCTAGTTTTTTTTTACAATGCCTTTTTGCAAAAACTGCTCTCCAGATATTTAGGTTTTTAACATAACCCAGAATCAGCAAAAAATATATTTTTATCTTTTTATAGTTTTCAAATTTATCAGAGATTGAGAAGGGTTAAAGGATTTACAACTGGTTTCCATCCATTTCTTAAATGTGTGCATTTAAAATTATAAAAAGTACATTTTGTAAAAAATATAAATATACTTTGTTTGAATTTGAAGTGTATCAATATATATTTTGTTTGCGGTGAACAATACATTTTCATCTTTAATAATTGACACAAAAACATTTAAAATTTTCTGAGAGTGAAACAGTACAATACTAATGTTTTCATTATTGAATATACATTACTTTCAAAAGAAATCATTATTTTGGAAACTAATACAGTTATTATCAAATATTTGTGTTCTTTATCCATGTAATTAATATATAAATACACTTATAAAAAATATTGGATTAAGATTCCATATTATTGATTTTTTTATGGTTCTTTAAAAAACAACAAAACAAAGAACTTTTTCAGTTTTTTTAAAAAAGGAAACAAATTTTTTTTGTAAGCAGATTTTGAACCTGATGTTCAAATAATAAAAATCTGATAACATTTTTTTTTTAAAGAAGAAACTCGATGAAAAAACATTAGAGAGGTGGTGGGGTAAAAATTCGTGCTTCACTGAATGTGTGAATGTGCCTACAAGTTAACACTTATATAAACAAAGTCTCTTGGCATTTGCTGGTTATTTATAGAAAAGTATCAGTTGAGCCTCGGGATTGATGTAATTGGTTATCCAGCTCTTCCAAAATTTCCTGTATTGTGCCTATAGCAGAAAGAATTAGTTGGCAGAATTGTTAGCACATCAGACAAAATGCTTAGTATCATTTCATCTGTCATTTAAAGTCTGAGTTCAAATTCTGCCAAGGTTGTCTTTGCCTTTCATCATTTTGGGTTTGATAAAATAAGTTCCAGTTGAGCACTGAGACCGATGTAACTGATCAGTACCCTACTCCTCACAAATTTTAGGCCTCGTGCCTATAGTAGCTAATATTTTTGGTCAAAATGCTTTGTAACATCTCTTTTAGCTCTTTACCTACTGAGCTCAAATCCCACTGAGGTCAGTTTTGCCTGTCAACCTTTCAAGATCAAGATCAATAAAATAAATATTAATCAAATACTTGGATTAATGTAAATGACAAAGCTCCTCCCTTAAAATTGCTGGCGTTGTGCCAAAATCAGAAAGGATTATAATTATTATCATTATTAGCTCTTTATGTTCTGAGCTCAAAGCCCACCAAGGTCAACTTGGCCTTTTATCATTTCAGGATCAATAATATAAAGTCTCTTGGGGTCAGTGTAATCAACCAAACCCTTCCCCTAAAAATTATTGACCTTGTGGCAAATTTTAAATCATTATTATTATTATTATTATTATTATTATTATTATTATTATTATTTTTATTTAAGGCAGCGAGCTTGCAGAATCATTACCATTCTGGACAGAATGCTTTGCAGCATTTCTTCTGGCTTTTTGTTCTGAGCTGAAATGTCACCAAGGCTGAATTTGCCTTTCATCCTTATTAAAATAAGTATTTGTTGCATACTGGAGTCTTATGTAATTGAGTAATCCCACTCACTAAAAAATTTCAAGTCAGAGGACATTGAGGGCAGTATCTACGATATTTTTTTGTTTTCTCTAAAACTAAGGAAGAGAAAAAGTTATCCACAGACTGAAGAACTGACACACATAAGCCAAGTGATAGGGTCAAACTGTGATACTTTAAGCCTACAGTCAATTCAAAAGAGTTTGCTGCAAGCAGGGCCAGCCGTAGGGTTACTGGTGCCCAGGACAAGTTCAATTTTAGGGCCCTAACATGTATAACCTAAACTTCTTTCGGTGGTGGTGGAAACAAAGAATAAATACTACAAATATAAAAATAATAAAGTAGTTCATTAGTATTTACTAAATGTAGAATAAAATTTTCCCCTTAGTATTTCTTGGAAATATCCTAAACATATGACATTATGCCGACATGCGTGTGGCTTTTGAGATGACTGCTCAAATTGCTTGAATCTTCAAGTGGCTTTGGCTGCAGTGATTGTATATGAACTATCAGCCTTTTGTTGTTAGACAGCACCACTATTCTGTAGCCTTCTCAAGTGTGATTTTCTCAAATATTGTACTTAGACAGCATGTAAAAATCATTTGTTTTTATATTATTTATCTTTGAATTGAATTGAATTGAATTAAAGCCACTCAGACAAGACTTTTCGTGGGCTATTGATCAAAGATATCCAAACAAGAACTTCCAGCTCTTTTTCTTCAGTGTTATGTAGGGCTACAGTATCCAATGTGTACTTGCTATTTTTCTGTCACACTATATCTAGGACTACATATCCCAATGTTTTCTTTCTATTTTTCAGTCATAGTTCATCTTGGACTGCTTATCTTATTTGTACTTCCCGTTTTTAAGACAGCTGTGATGTAAAAAAAATTTGGCTGCTATTTCAAAGAGGTCAACCAGCTATGCAGAGTTTTCTCTGGGGTGGTTACAATGAATGGGGTTTCTTTCTGAAAGCACAGAACAATATACAAAAGACTGAATCATGATTTGAACAGAGGACTAATAATAAATTATGAGATTTTCATAAACCTTTATGTGAACATTATGGCACCAGAGTAACAGTGGGGATATGTGAAGAAAAGAGTTGGGTAAGGAAACAAAACTAAAGTTCATAGAGAAAAAATAGAACAGTGACAACAACTATAATAACAGATGATAAATGGGATTAGATTAATAGATTCATGAAAAGATGTCAAACACACAAAAATAGAACCTTGCATAGATTGAACCCACAATCTTTGGTGTCTGACCTTTTTTTCACGAAATTGTATCAATTAGAATCAAATATTCTTCAATATCAGCAGAAGAAAGCAGCAAACAGTAATATATAATCTTTAAGACTATTTATTATTATTGAAAATACCAAATATTCAAATTATAGGGGAGAAAAGACATGGGTGGGGGAAAAGTAGCCAAATGTTGTTGTAGTTGTTGTTGATGGGTGGAGCAAGTCTAGCAATGGTGAGAGGCTGGCTGTTGTTGGTATCAGTTACAAGTGTGCATATGTATATGTGTGGTGTCTATTTCTCTGTATGGATGTGTGTGTGTGTGTAACCTTTTGTCTCATTCTCTATCACCAACCTCATTTCTTTTGTTTCTGTGCAATTTTGCAAATTTATTTATTTATTTATTGTTTATAAATGGCCATCTGAAATATGTCCACAAAGTTCCATAACCAACTATTTAAATACATTTTAATATCTGAACATGTTTCAGTCATTTATTTCTTAGTAATACCACCACCACAATCAATGTTAATAACGATTATGATGATGGTAATAGTGATAATAGTTATAATAATGTGACTATTGTTATTACTACAATATTTAAACATTTTTTTAATATTTATTTTTTTCCTTTTTTATCTAATTTTTTATTATTTTTTCCCTTTCAAGTCTTCAATCAACAAATTTAATAATACCGATAAAATACATATTTAAATGGGACGTAATGGATTTGGAAACATTTATGCATGATTATTTTTATTATTATTATTATCATTAATATTGTTGCATTTCATTTTATTTATATATATATTTTTTGTAAATCAATGAGAGGAAAGAGAGGCTGGTACAGATAAGACTAAATAGTATTGGGTAGGGGTGGATGAGGTAGTAAAAAACAAAACAAATATAAAATACATAAAACATTATACAGATAACAAACTAAAATACACTTGATTAAAGTCACCTTTGATTTTTCATATCAAACAAGCACAATCAAAAACAACTAAATAAATCTCTGCATGTATTTATTCCAAATTTCCATTTTACATTTTTCTAATTGATATAGATATGTTGTTTTTTCTCTTGTTATTTTGTGTTCATTTTTTTCTTGTGTGCTTTTTATTTTTATTTGTATCGTTTTTGAGAAGTGATTTTACCCTCCTTTTATTTTATTTTCTCTCTCCCTCTCTTTCTATCTATTTCTATCACATATTTCTCTTCTCTTCTTTCTTACTCACTCACTTCTTCCATTTTCACTTTTCTCTCTTCCCTCTCTCACTTTTTCTTATTTTTCTTCTCAACCTATTCTCTCTTTCTCTCTCTTTCTCTCTCTCTATCCTCCTAATTTCATTCTATTCACCTGTCTCCCACTCTATTTTTCTGGTCTCATACTTTCTCCTCACATTTGCCCACTCCTCTGCCTCCTCCTCTCTCATTTTCTCTATTTGAGAATTTCATTTCTGTACCTCCTCACATACGTTTTTATTTCTCATAGTCTCCTCCCCTTTTTGCTTTTCACTCTATCCATCTATCTTTTCCCTCTTACTCTCTTCCAGCCTATCTTTCCATTTTTTAAAAATTCTCCTTTCTAACTTGATTTGTTTGTATATGTGAATGTCAGTGTCTGATACTGCTGTCACTTTGGTTGTTGACATCAATTAGAAACTACAATTAACCACAAGGCCTGACTTCTAATCTGAAATGCTACAATAGGAGAGAAGCAAAGCATGAAGAAGAATTTCTATTGCACTCAGATACTAATCATGTATATCGCAATTGATAAACTGTCAATAAATTATTGTTAAATTTAACAGATACTCACTCTTAAAGTATCAGGAATTTAATTTAATTCAGTAATACAGTGATGATGTATTATTTTATATATATTTTAATTTATTTTATATGAATTTTTGTCAGAGTAGTAATTTTTTATAAAGTAAAAATAAAAAAAACATTTTTTAAAGAAAGCATTTCTAAAAGTTTTCAGTATGATGCAATTAATACAAACAACATAATTTTTCTTGTCTCTTTCTTCATCCAGTTACTTTGTTCTTCTCAATTATCTTATCTTGCTTTCATTTGTTCAGGGACAATCTTATTTTTTGTTATAATTTATTTTTAGTCACAATATATAGCCTCTAGATTTTTGAAATTTCAATCTAAAATCTTTCTGAAATCTATGTAGTTGTATATTATACTCAATCCCTTATCCATATGATTGGCTGTTGTTAGAACTAGCAGATGCTATTAGAAACAGCAGCTGAATCTCCCTCATATCATATTTACTCTAAGTAGGAAGGACATGTTGGATACTATAATCCATATAATTTTTGAAAATGAGGTACTATGATTGTGATTGCAGTGTATGCCTTAAGGCGTTTGCTTGCTCAGAGTACACTGCTCATTTGAAGCAGTCAGGCATGAGAATAAACAACAAAAACAGCCATTGTCTTTTCATTCTTAGGAAGTAGTATGTTAAAACTAGCACCACCAATAAGTAGTTTTATCTGGCCCCATTCTTTAATTGTTTTACTTGTCTTCTCTAAAGTGTTCTCAATATTTTGGGTAGATAAATTAAGGTTGTGAGCTGGCAACTGTAACAGGCAAAATACTTAGTGGCATTTCATTCGTCTTTACTTACTGAGTTCAAACTCTACTGAAGTCAACTTTGCCTTTTGTCTTTTTGGGATAGATAAAACAAGTACCAGTTGATCACTGGGGTCAATCTAATTGACCTACTACTCCCCCAAAATTACTGGCCTTGTACCAAAATTTGAAACTAATACTCTGGGTGAATTGGCAGAATCATTACAGCATCTTGCTACACACCTTATAGTATTTAGTTGTAATTTTTCACATCTCGAAAATTCCATAGAGGTCAACTTTGATTTTTATCCTTCTGGGGTTGGTAAAATACCAGAGGGGTCCATATAATCAACTGTACCTCTCTCCAAAATTTACCCGAACAAGAATGGAAAAGAATGAATTAGATTTGACAATAATGGCTAGAATGAGCTGAGCACAAAAGAATTTCTGGAAACTGAGTAGCTTGATAAGAGGGAAAGAAAAAACTGAAAAGAAAGATGCATGATGTGTGTGTGAGAAGAGTTTTGGTTTCTGGGAGTGAGGCATGGCTAACGAATATGAAGTAGAGAATGTTAGATAGAGTAAAAGTGAGAATGGTTTGGTGAATGAACAGAGTATGACTGAGGGAGAAAGAAAGACAATGAATTTTAGAGGTTGATGGGAATAGAGCCAATGATAGATGTTGTAATGAGAATTGTGCTGAGGGAAAAAGTAAGTGACTGAATGAGAGAAGTGGTAGAAATGAATGGGGAAGGGAGTAGAAGAAGAAAACCAAGACATGGCTGAGTATCAAGGAGGAGGAAATAAGGGCAACGGAGTTCATGAGGCAAAAATGTAGAGGGTAAGACGAAATGGAAAAACTGCAAAACTAACCTCTACTTTAACAAAAAAAAAATGGCCTTAAAACACTCGTGATGTTATCTGTGTAAGAAATCAATAAATTTTTTACTGTCTATAAAATTCCTTTCATGTATAGGCATAAAACTTCAGCTCATTTAACCTGCTGTGAGCTTTAGAAATTTTGATTTTTGTAATTAGTTTAAAGCTTTTATTTTTATTCTTGTTTTTGTCACAATAGTAAGGATAGATAAGTTTTTATTGCATTCAGGTGTATATCTCTATTTTGTTCACTTGTTACATTTTTAACTCAATGAACCTCATCTACATAAATGTGTATGCATGTGTGTGTACGAATTGTGTTAATATTTCCTCTGCTTCCTTTTCATTTATGTTCTTAGTGATTTGATTATGAATGCATGTCTTTTTTCCCCCGTTTCTTTCTTTCAGAGTACTGTTGCTATTGAAGTAGTGCACAGTTGCTGTACTTACAGCTCTTTATAAGTGTGACGATGATCACTGAGAAATCAGTGGAACATTGTTCGTTCTTAAACATGAATTCAAAATTTAACATTTCCATTTAAGCTAATGCTGCAGAAATAATGCAAATAGCAGACAAAAAGAATTAGCTAATTTGCTGTATATATATTTCATGCTCTAATTTCTGAGTTCAATCTTTGCCAAAGCCAATTTTGTTTTTGTGCTTTGACAGAAATGATTATTAGAAATATGTTTAACCAAATATATTACGATTTTCCTTGCTAATTAATGCTGCTGTGTAAGTCACGAGAGAAGAAATATAAACTTAAAATCTCCCTCACATCATTAGATTGATCAGTTACTATATTACAACAAACATAAAATGAACCCATATTTTGTATAAATCTTGTGCTTTGTGACACAACTTGAAATCTTTCCAAGTCTTTATTTATTGGAATAAGTGCGTTCTTTTGGTTTAAGACATATTTTTCTGGGGTGAGAAATGAGAAAAATTTTGACAAAGGTAACTAATAGTCTGAGAGAAGTGAAACAGTTTCAATAAGAAGTCAGAATTAAGTAGTTCACTAATAATTATTTTAATTTGATTCTATTGACTTCTTATTTTATAATGAATTCATTTTTCTTTTATTTCCGCTAGGTCCACATTTTTACTCCACCTCAGAATATCAACATGACTGATTTAGCACTCGAGAGTTCAATAAAAATTTTGGATTTCTATGAGGAATACTTTGAGATACCTTACCCTTTACCAAAAATTGGTAAGTAGACAGTTTTAAAAATATTTTTATTGCTGTTGTTTTCATAAAGGCAGTGGGTTTGAAGAATCACCAGAGGGCTATTGGACAAAATACTTGCACTCGTTTACATTCTAAGTTGAAACTCTGCGTATCTGGACTTTGCTTTCTATTATTCCTGTCTTGATTAATTTAGAACCAGAGAAATACTGGAAGCAGCAATCAATTGTTATTCTCAAAATGTGTGGACTAGTGTCTTCACTAGAAATAGTTGTTGTAATATTCAAAAATGCTTCACTTGCATGTTGTTGTTGTTAACAGTAGTATAGAACCATGTAATTATTTAAAATATTGAAGCTCACACCCTGCAATATATTGCATTATAGTGTTCTTAAATGGTTCCTGTATTGTTCTGCCTCACTTCTGCAAGTGATTCAAATACTTTCATTTGTTGTGCTGACTGTTTAAATCTTTCCATTTTCTGGAACAATAAATACTAATTTATTACTATATATAAAAGCAAAGATTTCTAGTACTGATACAACAATTTAAAGAAAATAGAGTCACTTAAATTGACTAAACTGTTGCAGTATCTAGTGAAAGACCTCACACTCCTTGAACTCTTTTGTACTCTTTGATCTACATTCTCTGAACTCTGCTGTCCTCCAATATTCAACAATGTCTCCTCCACTATTTTATCTATAAATAAATTATCTACAGTCTATCACTTGCAACAAAACACATTCCTATCAAAATGATACTACCATTCACTTCATACCATTTCTCATGACATCATCCAACTGGAATCTAAATACTTTATGCTAGATATATAATGCATCTATTACAGAATCTTTGGGAACTAAAACATGACAATGTAATCTTTTTTCAACATCTTGCAGCAAATTTTTGTCTCAAGTTGAACCTGGACTGGGATTTTGTGTCCAATTAGGAAAATTTTCATGAACAAAATCTAGCTGAATGCTACTGAATGCTTACTACTGAATACTGATGCCACCATTAAGCTAACAAATCAAAGTTGTTGACTGCAAATCAATCATGTTTTAAATAAGCTAACTTCACCGTAAGAGAAAAAAAAAAGATGCTGTGAGAACTGAGTAGATGGTTGAACAGAATGCAATCATGTTATGTCCAGCTCTATTCACTATTAGTTGATGTAGATGGTCATATCTGCCAAATACAAAGAGTCTACAATACAAACAGCCAAAAACCTACAAAATTTAACATTATACTAAAGTAGATGATATTCAAATTCATTCACTCACCCTCTCTCTGTTTCTCTCACTCTGTTTCTCTCTCTCTCTATCTCTCTCTCTTTCTTTCTCTCTCTCTCTCTGTTTCTCTCTCTCTCTTTCTTTCTCACACTCTCTCTCTCTCTCCCTCCAAATTTCTCTCTCATTTTCACATAACTACAGAACCTGTCCACAACTATCTCAATGTATAAAAAAAGAATTTTCTTACCTTACTTTGCAGTTCTTTCTTGGATGATTGTGTCCAATAAATCTTTTAACAATAAACATATAAAGAATCGAAAATAACAACTGATCCCAGCAATTTTACTACCACAATTTCTTTCTTTTTCCATCTCACTATTATTCACAACTCAAAACTACTTACCCCTACTTTACTTTAGCATTTCCACATTCTCTCCAAATTCATCTTTTATCATACTAACAATGATGGTGGCAACCCTAATGTCAGGAGCATTGTACCTGTAATTCAAAAGTATAGCATTTTTACACATTGTCAAGCTGATTCTGCCTGAAGTTTATTTAGGGTACAATATCTGTGGAATACTCAGCCACTTATATTTTTAATTCAATGAACAAATAATTTAGTTGATCTAAATCTGAATGCTTATCCTTTAGGCTATATCTATCTACTTTATATGTATATATATATAATATATATATATATATATATATATATATATATATATATATACTTATAAATGACAATATTTCTTGAAATGAATTGATGAATAATAATAACAATAATAATAATAATAATAATAATAATAATAATAATAAACCCACAAGAAATAGAAGTGAAATCAAATATGTTCTGAAATGGCAGAGTGAAAGAATTATATTGTTTAATAGAAGTCATCTGACAAAAATATAAATAACAACCACAATGACAACAACAATAACAATACTTAAGATATAAAAATTTGTTCTTTTTTTTCTACATGATGAATTTTAGGAATTAAAAAAAAAAAATTGAAATTGAAATTATTTCTAACAGCTTCTTTGTTTGCATTTTTCCTCTCATTTTCTTTTTCATACTTCAAATATCCGTAAATATTTTATATCCAGAATTTCCATTTCTGTTTTATTTTATTTTATTTTATTTTATTTTATTTTATTGTTGAGAAACATAATGAAAGAAAAAATATTATGCATTTTTATATATTTTATATTCATATTCAACTGTGAGAAAAATGTTCAAATCTTTAACATTTTCTGTCATATATCCCGAATTGAAAATAATATTGATTCTGTTTGCCATCATTTCCATATTTATTTTTGCTTTTATTATTATTATTGTTGTTATTATTATTATTATTATTATTATTATTATTATTATTATTTTGCATTTTGAGTGGTGTATATGTTCTGTTATTGTTGATGTCATTTTTATGGAACATTTGTTTGTTTTATATCTTTCTCTGCATCTACTTCAAAGCTATTTAGAATACTGTATTACACATTTTCAGCTTATGTTATTAAGAATCAAATATAGAAATTATTTTTAAGCTTTCAAACATAAGAAAAACAATTGAGAAAAACATTTAAGCTCAGTTTTTCTCTAAATCACTCATTGTACTGCATTTTGTGTTGTTATCTTTTTTTTCTAAATATTGTCTTTGGGATTTTTTACTCTGATTAAATTTGTGTAAAGCAAATTCAATATGAAAAAAAGGATATACGTATGTAATATTTATTTACACATATGTATGGAATCTATTTAAAATAGTTCAAAAATATTATGTATAAGAGAAGGAGACATTGATTTTATGTAAGAATCAGGGATTTGGTGTTAAAGTATAATATCTGTTGTTAATAAATAGTTTTTATTGTAGTGGTTATTATGAAGAAGAAAAAATAATAGAATTAAAATATATGCATTGAAAGCAAAATAAATAAATAAATACAGTAGAAACTCGCTTGTCTACATATATCAACTAGAACTGGTTAATTGATATTGCAAACAGAGGTATGGTTAGTGGGAAATTTTGTATGTTTTATGTTTCTGAATATAAGCAAAGTGTAGTATTCATTGGAAGAAGAGTATATAGATAGGATCCAATCCTTTTTCATTCATACATCACAGTGCTGTATCCTCTCCCCACTTGGACAAATTCATTTTACTTATTGATTTTTACTGATGGTAAAAAGGAAAGGTCAGTCTCCACAACATAGGTCTGAAGTTGAATCCTGCCAATGTTAACTCCATGTATTCTTCGCTGTTCTTTCTAGCTGTCTGCCTGTCTCTGTTTTTGTCTGTCTGTCTGTCTGTCTGTCTGTCTCTCTCTCTCTCTCTCTCTCTCTCTCTCTCCCCATCAGCAAACAGCACTTGTAGATGAAGTGTACTGCTAGAAATTTTAAATCTTTTGCTCTTTTACATGACAAATCAATTTATTCAACTTCTAAACTGTTTATAACTCCATTTAGCCCACACACTTCCAATAGTGGACAAAATAACTACTCAGATATTTTTTAAAGTGCTCTATTAGTTATAGAACTACATTAACTCTCCATATGTTTACTTCAGTCTGGCAGAGCTCCAACATGGGCATGGCCCTAATGTCTAAGACAAGCAAGAGAACTAACAGCATTACTTTAAAGTTTTATCTGACTCTTCAACATGTTCTGGGTGGTTCTAAGATTTTCTACTATCTTAGGAGGGTCATTATGCTAATAATAAACACACACACACTGGTTCAATTTCACTTCTTTATTATCGCCAAGTAGTTAGTTGTTTAATCAACTAAATAATCGTCTGATTAATCATTTGGTTAATCAATCATTCAGATGTGTTTGCCAAAGTCCTTTCATTGCCATCCATGGTCTCTTCAATGACATACCCTCTCTACTCCAGGTCAGCTTCAAATCTGAGGTCATGTCTTTAAGAGGTTGTGAGTGGCAATGACATGACTTTGGCAGACACAACTAATTGCTTAATTAACTAAATCAAACACTCAATTGGTTACTTTGTTAAATAACTAGCCAACTGGAGAATAATAAAGACAGGAAATAGATACAATAAACTTCTGAAATACAACAAATTCTGTTTCCACATAAGTTTGCATCAAGAATCTTATGAAACAAATACAAAAATATAAAAGTTCTAAGACTAATTTTCCTAAGAACCTAATAAGAACGGGCATGGCTGTGCAATTAAGAAATTCCCTTCCCAATAATTTGATTTCTAGTTCATTTCCACTATGAGGACAGTGCTACTATAGCTCCTAGTTGACTAAAGCCTCATGAGTGAATTTGGTAGATAAAGACTGAAAGTCCATTTTGTATATGTATATATATGTGTGTGTGCACATGTATGTGTTCATGTTTTTCTTTATACTGGAGCTCTATGAAAGATGAGCTATGAATGTTGTTGTCATTACTTCAAATCATCTAAAATGCTTTACATCTTTGAAGATGTGTGAAATAAGAGATGTTTTACTTGAAAAGCAGGCAATGTTCTAAAAATATGCCTGTCTAACCCAAGCATGGAAAAACGAAGGTCAAAATCAAATAAACAAACTAATCTAATTTCTGCAAAGTCACTTGATAAATTTTTTTCAGCTTCATATAATTTGGTGATGTGAAATTTGTGTGTACTTTTAAGTGAATTGTGAAGTAGAGCAAAACGATACTTGTTAATGTTGAAGAATAACACTTATGTGCAGTCACTATTTTCTCTCTTTGGGTTGGTTAGCATGCAGTTGAAATAGTAACAGAGGAGGTGCAATGATTTGTGGTAGACATAATGGAGGAAGTATTGGAAATATTCTTTCTGATGTTTATGGCATTGGCAGTAACTAATGACAGAATATTTTGGTATCTGTAGAGCTTTCAGAGATGATTGTTATGAATGAATTAACAAAATATATGTATGAAAAAATATATGTGTGTATGTGTGAGTGTTTGATGGAATAAAGGAAATAATTTTGCTATTAATTTTCAGGAAAACAAAAATCAAATATAGAAGTTGCGATAATAACATGCAGATAATAATACTATTTGCAGATTGGTACTAATGGAGATTGGGAGTAATAATTGTTCAGATTGGTAGTGGAAGATAAAAAATGGGAAATATAAATAACAACATAAGAATATTTTATTTCAAAAAAGTAACATTTATAAATGGTCGCATCAATCTTACCAACATTCACCATATGAATGTTACATTTTTCTCTTTATACAACTTATAAATCAAAAGGCCTTGCTTTTAAGAATGACTGTTTTCCTCCCTCACTCCTAAAATGTCTTGCAGTATTTAATTATCTGTCTTTGTGAATGAACAACCATGCTATATGGCAGTGAGACAATGGCTGTGGCTGCAGAGATTGTGCAATGGCTTGAAAGAAATGGAGCTAATGTTTCTGCTGGATGTGCAATGTCAGTATGCATGTGTGACAGTGTGTAAGTGTCTTAAGAGAAAATTGGGTAAAAGCAGCATCAGGCGTAGTGTGCAAGAAAGAAGACTGAGCTAATATGGTTATGTGATGCACATGGATGAGGACACTTGTGTAAAGAAGTGCTGATCTATAATTGGGAAGGGAAGCTGTGGAAGCAGTAGACTCAGAAATATGTGGGATGAGACGATGAAATATGATCTTTGGTTGTTGAGTCTCATAAAGGAGATAACAGGTGACTGAAACTTCAAGCAAGTTGCTGTGCTTAAGAAGAAGCATTAACCCTTTCGTTACTGTATTTATTTTGAGATGCTCTGTGTTTCTTTCAATTATTTTAAATATAACAAAGAATTTAGTAAAATAACTTCATTATCATTCAGCTAGTGTTAGGAACATAAATTGTGACTAAGGTGGAAGATTTTTAATTCAAAACTTATGAAAACAAGACATTTGTACTCAGAGTCAGAGCCAGTTTCAGCTGGGCTGGGCTGGTAATGAAAGGGTTAAGCTAAGCAAATCATGGTCATTGCCAGTGCTGATGACATGTAAAAGGCACCCATGCCAGTGACACATAAAAGGCACTTATGCTGGTGACAATGTAAAAAATACCCAGTACACTCTGTAAAGTGGTTGGCATTAGGAAGGGCGTCTAGACAGATGCCAGGAGCTTGGTGCAGCTCTGTGGCTCACCATTCAAACTGTCTAATCCATGCCAGTATGGAAAATGGGTGTTAAATGATGATGATCTTTGGTTTATGTGTTCAAATGTTACCATGGTCAGCTTTACATTACATTAAAGGGTTTGATCAAAGCTGGTTTGATCACCTGTCTCTTTCACTAAAGTATGTGATTTGATGATGGAGTTTGAAATAATAATGAATAATACTTAATTTTTTGTTAACAACATTATCATTAATTTGGAGTTAATTACTCACAACAATTTTGTACTTGTTAAAAGCATAAATGCTGTGATTATATGTTAGGCTTTATACCTTTGTTAACAAATCTGGATGTCATTATTATCTAGTCTGAGTATTATTGTTAATTAAACTGAATACATGTCTTAGCAGATCTGCTCATCACTCTCAACCAATCATTCATTCTTAGTAAACCTTGTTGTACTCTTAAATGATAGTTGTTTAACTGGCAGCAATTTTATCACAGCTGGTAAAAATCTTTATATATATATATTCTTTGGTTAAAACTGAGATGAGGTTGGAAAGATGTATATTGTTAAATCTCCTTAGCTTCATTGAGTGGGTACAAGTATGGCTATGTGGTTAAACATTTTATTTACCACTACATGGCTCCAGTTTACTCCTAATATACTGTACATGAGGCAGGAGTCTTCAAATGTTGCCATGAGTTGACTAATAATATCTTATGTGTAGAAGTTCACATGAAGAAACTTTGAGGAAGGCTCTATTATGTAGTATATCCACAATATATATTTGTATATATTACATACATTCACCAGTGTATATCAGCAAAGGTTATATAAAATGTAGAGTTATGTAAAGTTAAAAGGTTATATAAAATCCAAAAGACCAGAAATCCTCCTTTCAACCGCATCCCATCAAGATATTTATGCTGTACTCGGATACAGACACTTCCCTGTCTCTTTCATCTTCATAAATGCAATAAAGCCATGATGGTTCCATTGAAAATGACCTACAGCAATGCTACTTAGCAACATTGCAATATGAAATAGATCTCTCTCTATATAAAGCTGAAGTTGTCTGTGTATGGCAGGTTTGGTAGCCTTCAACTAACACTATCTCCTCCGAGACCCTGCAGTGCAAGTTGACCAAAATTGAGAGTATGATAGAAGAAGGCTTGCTCTTTCTTCCGTAGAAGAAAAAATTCAAATCGAACCATGTTAACACCCAAAATTATTTGCATCAAAAAGGTGCTTTTTTTCTATGAAAATCCCTATTTTTTACGATTTTTTGACTGCTGTGTCACCCTTTCTCGGTGTATTTCAACCAGAAAAATGTTCACTTAAAGAGAATAACAAGCTGCATAATGCAAAATTTTTACTTTTCAAAAATTCCAATTCTAAAGGGTCGAAACAAACCTGAGCAACGCCGGGCAATACTGCTAGTAAAATATTATATTAGGCATTTGATACATGAAAACTTCAGTTAGAAAGTCTATGAATACGAAATATTAAATCACAAATTGCTAATAAATAGAGCTAAATTTTTTTATATATATTAATTATTTAGAGAAATGATTTGTACAGACTTTATATGTTTTTAATCTGCTGTGTAGAAGCTACATATTTACTTTGAGATTTCAAGAATGGAAATTTAATGATAATCCCATTAGTCTTAAATACATTTGATCAATCTAAAGCACATTTTCCATGATTTATTCCTTGATAATGTGAAGGCCTCTGTATGGTCGCTCAACCTCCTAGAAGTTGTAACTAAATTTTTTTTTAAACTGTTAGATCAGCAGTTTTAGAAAAAAGACACAAAGTCCTGGATGAAAAATAACTGTAAAAAAATATATTGGAATGATCATAGACGGGATACTTTTGAACATATATCTGTTTAACCATGGTTAACATGTGGCTAAACAGAAAACAGACATAGAAACATTCAAGTAAACGCACACACACACACACACACACACACACACACACACACACATGCACTATTAAACTAATAGTAAATTTAGAAGCAAGCCAATAAGTGCAACAGCTAAGCTACTGGGAAATGTTGAAAGTGATAAAACTCAATTTCTTGGGAAGAAGACAGCAAAGATAATGGGAATCTATATGTTGGAGTTTCTTGAAGGACTCAAGTTTCTTGAAGGACTCATGCCAAACACCAGTATTGAAACCTAACAAATCCTCAAACTAGTCACCACTGCATAATCCTGAATGTCCCACCTTCTCATTGAAATTCAGGATCCCTGTAACAGCCTAGGGTTCAAAGGCCCTCAGTTTTGTATTATCTGTTTTGCATGGAGTGAATGTATACACATCGAAAAAGCACCTGGTTATTTTACTATTTGTGATTCCAGATGAAGCAACATTACTCCAGGAGATACAACTGAAGGTAGCAGTAACAGACTCTCCCAACCACCAAAACTCTAAGAAACAGTATAAATTGCATAGGTAGTGCTTCAATATGGTCACAGTCCAATAAAAGAATACATGTACACACACATATGCATGAGCTCATGTGTGTGTGTGTTTTGTACTTGCTTTCATTTCTGTCGGTAGATTTGTCATAACTTTGTGTTAAGAACCTCATCAGTATGCATCCGTGTTCTTGTCTGTTGATGCATAAAATATCTGTCTCTTAGAAATTAATAATAACATTGAAGTTCCATATGTAAACAATGTATATTTTATTAATTTGTTATAAATTCTCTCTAATGAATTTGAGAAAAAAATATTGTTTGTACATCATTTATTAATTTTCCTTCAAACAAACTAACAGTAATAATAAATAAACAAAATATATTTTGCTCCACTCTTAATAATGGTGTATGTGTGTATAATTAAGAAGCTTTTGCAAGGTGTGGAAGTCATGTTCAGGGTTGCTGTCAGTGAGCAAGTATCACAAATTATTTACAATATATTCATTGAGCTTGCAGTACATGTCAATCAGGTTTCAGTTCTCAGTCACATTCTTCTTTATTTTAGTTCCCTTGTCCATAACAGAGTAGTTAAAGATCAGCTGATTATGAGAATATTTTTATTCAGGTGTTGATCTAGTTCTTGTAACTAAATCTGTTTAAAGAATTAGTGAAATAATTTCAAATGTGGAAGCAATGCCTAGAATCAAAAGATCACAAATTAAACTTAGCAAAGACCAACTTAGTTTACAAGAAAAAAGAAGGAATGCTACAATCATCTAGAAATTTGTTATGCATCATCATTTATTGTTTAACGTCCGCTTTCCATGCTAGCATGGGTTGGATGAGTGACTGAGATGGCTGCACCAGGCTTCAATCTTGATCTGGCAGAGTTTCTACAGCTGGATGTCCTTCCTAACGCCAACCACTCCGAGAGTGTAGTGGGTGCTTTTACGTGCCACCGGTATGGGGCCAGTCAGGTGGTACTGGCAATGACCTCGCTCAAATCTTCTACACATGCCGCCGGCACAGGTGCCAGTAGGCGATGCTGGTAATGATCACGCTCGAATGGTGTCTTTTACATGTCACCGGCATGGAGGCCAGATAGTCGCTCTGGCAACGATCACACTCGGATGCATATTCTGTAGAAAAAGAATAGACAGAAATTCTATACTCTGTGTCCAGTGGATGCAAAAGGACTTGCAAAAGGGAGGCTGACAGACTTGAAGAGTTTCACAAATAGCATATCTGCAGCAGTAATTAGCTTATCACTCATGAAATAAATTCTTAGACATGCTCGGAATGCTTTCTAGCAATTGTCAATAGCTTCTGTTATTTAGGTATTCTAATTAGCAGTGGAAGAATGTGTTCTGAATGTTTAGTACCCAGAGCAAGAATGGAGAAGACAAAGCTAAGGGAGCTATGTCTTTGATGACAACAAAAGGATTGATTTTCTGAGAGAATAATAGATTAGATTGTATAATGCTCATGTTTTAATTGTGAAGATGTATGATAGGAAAATATGCATCTTGAATGAACTGGGTGAGCAAAGGTTGAACAGAATGGAGTTGAACATGCTCTGGTGAGAGAAAGTTTGAAAATAAGAGGTATTAGATGTAGTTTGTAGAAGAGGCAACTGAACTGGTATGGACAAATGGGAAAGACTGTTTGGTAAACAACTGAAGGGAACCTTCAGAAGGAGAAGACCAAAAGAGTAATTAAAAGTACTAAAGAAAAGTTATTAACAGAAGATTTTTGGAGGTTGAACCTGAATAAAGTCATCCCTAGCTCATGCCTCACTGCAATGGTTTGTGGCTCAGTCAAGGATATCTGTATAGGAGGATAAAATGAAGACTCATCTCATAAAAATGGTCACTAAGTTTCTAATTATAGCTAGGTTGGTTGGAATTTGCATTAATATAAATTTAGTTCTCTCTAAATCTACCGCTGGCATAACCATTTACATAACTTGCAACTGTGAGGCCATTCCAGAATTGTGTATGCTTCTTGACAGTGTTCTAGATAAATGTTGAAATGAAGTGCACAACCTCAATCTAACAGCTTGCACATTTCTTCAGACAGGAAAACGTTGCCTTTAAAATAGTTCAGTGAGGAGACAACCATATCAAACATATTAAACATGTAAGCAATCAGTGGGTTTAACAAGATATTTATGTACATAGTGGATCCTCCAACACAACTTCTGAAGTAAGCTAGGAAGAAGAAAATAACTTGGTTTAAACTGTTTAATCTCGATATCTACAAATATAGCAGGGAGCATTTCTCAAAAATTCATAAATAAATGCCGCAAGCTTGTTTATGTTCACAGTTAGTTTGTTCTGTCAAAATAACATTTCTTTCAATATTGCTTGCTAAAATGCAAACTGCAGCTTCTATTCCCATGTCACACTTCCAAATGTTTAAACCAATCCATCGTTCCTCAGCAAGCATTCTAATATTTTAAGACAGTGGTTCATAGGATAACCTTCACTCCATCTGATGGTGTCCAGAGACATTAAATCAGACACACAACCAATGACTTCAAAGGAAGTTTCATTTACCATATGTACTCTTAGGTTCAGAGATTAGGAAAACTCTACCACTTTGTCCCATTTGAAATTACAGACATCAGGATCAGGGACTTGAGCTTCACAGTATTAAATGGAGAAAGCTCAACTTATGTCTTTGTTGCACATATTGGATCCCTTAATAAGAAGACTCTACTCTCATAGAACTGCCATCAACAGTGCCTCCTATTAGTTGATTTTAAACCATTATATGAGAGAAATTTTCTCACACTAGTGCTGAAAATCTACTTGCATCAGTGTTATTCCACTTTCGGCTGCTGCTACAACTTCTAATGGTCATTTAGTAGTCACCTAAAAAGCCACCATTAGATTAGCTAAGCAGACTATGTGATGTAAACTTTAACCTTACGAATTATCCAATTACAATCAGTACTCTTTAAATTCCAAGCTTCCTTGACAATTAGATCAACAGTATCTGTGAAATTTCGAGAAATGCAAAATTAAGTCACAAATTGTTAAACACACAGACACACGAATTAACCTATATAAGACTTTAACTACTCCTAACATAAAGTTCTACTGACCACTAATATATTTTTTGTAACATAGAAAGAATATATATATATTTATGTGTATGAGTGTGTGTGTTATTTATACTTGATAGAAGCAACAGAGTAACTGAAGGGGTGAGAATTTCGTGTTAGCACTTACAAAACTTTGTGAATCAAAGTTTGATAAGTGCTAATGTACGAAACTCCCAGCCCTTGAGTCACTCTGTTACCTCTATCAAACATTAACAAATATATATATATTCATACTCATGTTTTGAATTCTATTTTTCCTGCTTGCATTCCCAAACATTTATGTGTATATGAATATATTCATATATGTATGTATTTGTGTGTGTGAATGTGTAGTATGTGTTTGCACACATACTACACAGAGAATTGTTAACATTATGTGTGCTTAAACCAAACAATTGTTTGTACATGTTCTTATATACATTTCTGAGTGAAACTAAACATTTTCCCTGTTAAATATGTAGATGTATGTACGAACATATGCAAACACCCTGACACAAAACAACATTGGCAAGAAACAAACCTTGTTGGGTTCCAGGTAACTTTGTTTCATTTCTAATCAATATTCATAAGATACATGCATCCACAATGCTCCCAATCCACATCATATGTAGATAAATCCACAAGGCATGTATAACACATTAACTCTGCATGATGTTTTATCCTCATTTACAATGCCCATTAATAAGACACAAGAAAAATTATTTAAGCCTCTAATGTATAGTGTTAAACATTTTTTCATTCTGTGTATTCTGTGAATATGCATATGAAAAATTTTTTGCCATTAGAGATTTATCAATATTGGTAAGCTTTTCACGTAATGATATTTGGACAATGTCATCTTAACATGGATATTACAAGACACCCAGATTCACCACACTTTAATGGTTTTGGTAAATATTAGGCAGAACAACTAGAGAATAAATAAACAAGTATATATTATAGAATGTTTTTCTTAAGTATAATAAATAATAAACATTTAAAAAGATATAAAAATAATATACAGTATGCTTCAAATTATTTCTGCTGCTGTTTTGGATATATTTTCATAATGTTTTTCATTGGGTATGAAAATATCTGATATTTGGTTAAATTTCTAAATGCTGCAGATATTAAGGTTATAATTTTCCAGACTATTTGCATCATCCATAAGGTATATATTGGCAATGAAATCATCATCATATTAAATCTGCTTCCTGTGTTAGAATTGGTCTGACATTTTAACAAGATCCATTCTTCAGTGTCTCAGTTTTGACATGGTTTGGTTTCAATGGCTGGAAGTCTTTCCTAATGCCAACCATTTGAAGTGTACTGGGTACATTTTTTTGTGGTACCAACACTGTAGAGGTTGTCTTACCATAAGCAAAACTGAAAACAACCTTATTTTTCTCTACCTGATTCACTGACCATTTTATGAAGTGTTCAGGGTGCTTTATTCAGGGTACTACCACTAGTGAGGTCATCTTGTGAATTACTAGAGTAGAAAAGGATAGGAGAGAGAGGAGAGAGAGAGAGAGAGAGAGAGAGAGAGAGAGAGAGAGAGAGATGGTTTCAGGTGAAGTGTTGAGAGAGAGTAAATTATGGTGAGCTGAATAATTTTTTTATAGTTAGAGGGTGGTAATGGAGAGAGTTCAGGAAGGGATTATGGAATGGGAAAAAGGGAGGAAGGAATTGATGAGAAAGGGTGAGGGCCAGAGTATTACATGTGGTGGTTAGGTTGGGCAGGTAGGAATCCAGTGCTATATTATAAAGGTGAATATGGATGGAAAGGAGAAAGAAATGAGGGTGTTGAAGATCTAGAGAGGCTATGTGGGGATGGTCAGGGAAGGAATGAAAAGTATGAGGATTGTGATGTCAACTAGAATGAGTTTATGTTGAGGGAGCTGAGAAACCAGCCTGGGGGAGGCAGCTGTGAGGCAAGGAGAGAGAAATGGGTGAATGCAGGGGAAAAATAAAAGTAGGCAAGTATCACAAAGATGAGGATAAAGTAAAGCAAAGGATAATACAGTAAAATCATCCCAAGTAGAGAGTTTGAGAAGTCTGTAAGAGAAAAAAAGGTTGGGATGGAGCAACGGATGACTATAGTAAGAACATCCCCACCACCAACACTAATTTTTTAGCCTTCTCTCTACCGTGCTGGCTGAAAGGAACTGAGTTCCTGAAGCGCTGAATGTTGCCAATTGTCATGGTTCTTTGTCATCGTTTATTTTTTTTGTGAGATTCAGTAGCTTGAAATCAGTTTTCTTCACTTCATCCCATATGTTTTGAAGCCTTTATCATTCTCCACATATATCATCCAATTTGAGCTCTCATCACAATCTCTCAGGGTGTTAGATAACAGCCCAATTATGTAACCCTGTGCTCCTCAAAGAAGGCAGTTATGGAAGAAAATATGGTGACTGCTCTCTGCTGTTGGATGTGAAAAGACACATCTAGTTTTTGGTTGCTATGAAAAAGATGGCAGACAGACCAAGCATGGGTTAAGTTAAGAGTTGTGTTCCTTGGTACCAAAAATGGCCTCTGGGGGTGTTGCAAGGCAACGAGTTTTCTGGAAAAGTGAAAATGGTGAATGTGTGTATGTTTTAAGATTGGTGTTTATGGAGGGCTGGAATGTGTGCAGTGGTATTATATGTGTAGTGTTTTGTGGGGAGGGGATTAATGCTATACAATACACCAAGTCCACTCTGAAAATGGTTGCTATTAGAAAAAGCATCCAACTCAGAGAAAAAGCCAAGAGATAAGGAAATGTACCAGTGGGATGTGATCCTCCAGTCCATAATGGAGAGCAGTAAGCCTGAATAAAAAGCTGACTCAGACTTGAATAACTTGTCTAAGCCAAGCCAAGTCAAGCCTACATGATAAGCAGACATCAAATGATGATAATGATGATAGTTGTTGTACTGATGAAGCTCTACAAGTGAAATGAATAATCTAGAAAAATATTATTCCTTTGACTTATCAATGGTCATTGCAAATAATATTTTATAATATTTAAAATGGCAAGCTGGCAGAATCATTAGCACACTGAGCAAAATTCTTAGAGGCACTTGTCTGTCTTTATGTTCTGATTCAAATTCCACCAAGGCTGACTTTGCCTTTCATCCTTTCTGGGTCAGTATAATAAGTAACAGTTGAGCACTGGGTTTAATGTAATCAATTTATCCTCTCACCTGAAATTGCTGGCCTTGTGCTAAAGTTTGAAATCAATATTTTATAATATTACCCTCAAGCTAATTTTCTCAAGGTTAAGATATAGATAATTTGCTAATGACAGTAGCTTGTAACTTGGGCTTACACAAACAAAAGAGCATCAGCATGGTTGATTTACTTGCTAGAAATAGTTTACAATTTTCAAGTTACACCCTACTATTTTGGAGCAACATATTAGATGATGTTGCTCTTGATGCATAATGACCAGGAGAAATCGTGGCAGAATTATATTTGGTCATAGGTAAGCTCAGTGGAGGCGCATGGCTTAGTGGTTAGGGTGTCAGCACCATGATCGTAAGATCGTGGTTTCGATTCCTGGACCAGGTGACGCATTGTGTTCTTGAGCAAAATACTTCATTTCACATTGCTCCAGTCCACTCAGCTGGCAAAAATGAGTAACGCTGCGATAGACTGGCATCCCGTCCAGCTGGGGAACTCATACGCCCTAGAAACTGGGAAACTGGGTCCAAGAGCCTGGCTAGGCTTTAAAAGGGCGCATTTATTTATTTATTTATTTATTTATTTATTTATAGGTAAGCTCAATCAAGATTGAAACTGGTAACTCTTTTGATGATCCCAGAAAGAAAGTATCTCAAACAACCTTATTATTGTGTTCGATTCACTCACAAGCAGAAGGCCCAGAACTAGATTGGATAAACATCAATTCTAAAGCCACATTGTTTGCTTTAACTTCCATCATGCTTTCTGTAAAATATTTTGTTTCAAGAATATTTTTTCAGAAATATACAAATCCTTCTCCATCATTTTTGACAGTTTATTCCCATCTGTACACACATATATACAGAACATAACTACACACACATGCATGCAGGTGCACACGTGCACATGCACACACACATAACTCCTCATACGATAGTAAGTACTTTGGACTTTGGGGTTCCATTTATCAAATTTAATATCCTGTGATATTTCTCTAAACCCATGGTCGTTGTCTCTCTATCTGGGTGAAATCTCCAAGACGTATCAAATATTACCTATGAAAAGCTTGGCAGCTAGTTTTTGTTGCTTATTGTCTGCCACTGCACTATCTTTTATCATGGTAGTAAGAGGGGAGAATGGCTAGTCAGGTTGTAACTTGTTAACATAAACTTTGAACAACTTCCTCTCAAATGACAGCAGTGAAGAATATTAAAATGTTTAGCTTTCAATAAAATTCTCCCATTTTTCCATTAGTGATGTTTCATTGCAATCGTTGGACTACCCTCGCTTAACTTTCGTTATATTTTTGTCTTCTTTTATATTAATTTCCGTCTAACCAATAACAGTATTGAAAATAGACTTTAATAATTATTGTGGTGGTAGTGATGATATCAGAAATTATTATTATTATTGTTATTATGGTTATTATTATTATTATTATTATTATTATTATGGTTATTATATTATTATTATTATTATTATTATTATGGTTATTATTATTATTATTATTATTATTATTATTATTATTATCATTATTATTATTATTATTGTTATATTGATTTTTAAAAATTGTTGTTGTTGTTGTTGTCGTCGTTTTCTGTTATATTATTATGTGTGATTTATGTAACTAGCACTGTGAAGTTATGCTAATTTCTCAGTGAACCGATTCCATTCATTTGGTTATGATTTTGAGTTGAAAGCACTTTACTGAAGTTGCTAGCATATCTTAGTTAACACAGTAATTTTACTACCTTTCATATCTCATTTTGTGGCTTTTTATGTTTAACTAAGCACTCATTATTTATGCATGATTCCTGGTTGATCTGTTTGCTGTAAATTATTGAATATTGACCCGCTATCCTACATATAATTCCTTCACTCTCAAGTATCAATTCCTGATGATTCAGCTACAATGACGGAGTCTCTATAAATTGTGCAGTCTCTTAGAAATAGTAGCCAAATCTCCCTAAGTTGCATTTAAAAAGAAATAATGCATTACATAAGCTACTTCTAAGGTCATGGCTAGAATACTTTTAATGAGAGTTCTTGATCAGGACAGACCCAGAATTAAACAATAACAATAACAGCCACAGCTACAGATGAATACCTTTAATGATAATTTTTGGTGAGTGCCCTACATTGAATTATTTTCATTTTAATTGGTAGCACAGTAAGAGTTTTCAGCACTCAGGAGCAAAGATACTTTTAGTGTTTACCCTCACCTTAATTAACAAATATGATGGTGTAGATGGACTTTTCCGTTCTTTTACAGCCATACCCAGAGTCACTGATCCCTATTCCTTCTACTTGCTATGCCTTTGTCTTTTTAACACCTTAACCCTTTAGCATTTAAACCAGCCATATCCAGCCAGAAGTATTCTGCCTGTTTTATGGTCAAACTGGCCAGATCTGGTCTCTCACACCAGCCCTACAATATCGTTTTAAAAATTAACAGCCACCTCATCAAAATCTCATAGCTACAAGATGATGCATGATTAGTTCAAAACAATGTGGATAAAAAAGCATTAATTTTGGTTGAATAATGCAAACACTAATGGGTTAAACTGTTTTCTGTCCAGTATTTCTCTACATAAACCATTTTATCTCCATTCCATAGTTCATTAATTCATTAGAGCTTGAAATGTTTCCTGTTTTTGTTGCTTAAGAATTTTTTTCACAAATTTTTACTTTCACTAAAAATACAAGTGCCAGGGTAGAATATAGATTATTACTATATTTATTTTTTGTGACCATAGTATCTTACCTTTTTATATTTGTATTACTAGATTTTTCAAAATTTTAAAAACATTTTTCTTTCATGTACACATCCTTCTGTAATGGCTTTTTAAAAAAAATTAATGAAGGTGATAAGATATAAATTGTTAAAATGGGTGTATCATCATACACTGGAAGATAAGTAAAAGATAATAGAAAGCAGAATTAAAGTCCAACTTGGAAAATGCATCTTCTAAACTTGGACATTACAAATCAGTCATCCAGTTCAGCTGTACTAGGTGGATATTGAGTGCATTTAGTAGAGTTCATTCCATTCCAAGCATTTTCCATACTTGCATGGATCGGACAGAATTACTTGCATGGATCAGATCGAGGTAGATTTCCTGTGGCTGGATGGTCTTCCTGTCAGTAACCCTCTCTTGTTTCCAAGTAAGTTAATATTTCCCCATGGTTGAATGTGCTTGCACTATTTGCATGATGGTGATGCTGTTCAGAATACATAATGTACACACACCACTCTAAAAGTAACATTGACAGGCTCTGTGTATCATGAAGGTAGCAGCAGTTTGTTTAATACAGAAGACACCATCAGTGCTGCAATACTGGATTTCAACAATTATGTTGTACAGGAAGACATACTTTTTCTATCAATTTTAAGCACAAGGCCTGAAATGTTGAAGGAGGGACTAGTTGATTACAAACTTCACTCCCTACTCTTGATCCTCTGTTCTTATTCTTTCTTATATACACCCTGAGTATACATCCTGACCCCTTGTAATCTTGTCTACAGAAAAATACCAATTTTTGTTGCTCTGTATACTTTAGCCTCTCAACATCTGACATAAGGCCATGCCCTTCTCTGCTACACCCTCACTCAGATGAGGGTCTTCTTTTGTCTTGTGAGTTTCTTGGTTAGCCCACTAGTGCCAGTGCCATGAAAAAATGCACTCTGTAAAGTGGTTGGCATTTAGGAAGGCATCTGGTCATAAAAACCATGCCCAAGCAGATATTGGGGTTTGACATAGCCCTCTGGTTCATCAGATCTTGTCAAACTATCAATCCCATGCAGTAAGGAAAACAGACATTAATTGATGATGATGGTAATTAGTGCACTCTCAGGACTGCTACTTATGAAGTTGAAGGATATTGGAATCAAAATCCATCTTATTAATTGTATTATTTATCTGCAGAAAAGTTCCATCCTATATATGACAAAAATTCTAAGGAAGATTATTGAGGTTTGAGGAGAATTGTTGTCACCAAACCTCAGTAGAACGTCCCTGCTAATCAATTTAGCATGATATAACTTTTGTATAATTATAATAATAAAATTACTTGTTTCCAATTTTGACAAAAGCCATTGACTTTGAGGAGAGGAATAAATAGATTAAATTGCTGCTAGTTCTTGGTATTCTTAATTTATTCCCCAACTTCCAATGAACTTATACAAAATTGACATCAGCAGGATTTGAACTCAGAACACGAAAAGCCAAAACAAACATTCATGACATTTCTTTTTTTTGACAATTTTACCAATCCAATATCCAGTATAATAACAATAACGATAATAATAATGATAATAATAATAAGACTTTACAAAATAAAAAATGCAATGAGTGATTTTGATTTTTTGTTATTAAATAAAAACGATGCATCAAATATCTAGAAACAGGAATAGCAACTTAATACCATCCATAGACTTGCCATGAAAGTATTAGTTATGGTGATTTAGTTGTTGTTGTTGTCAGTGGTGAGGATGTATTTTTGCTGATGCACTCTTTTGTAAGTTTGCTATTAGTGTAGCTGAATCGTAAACAATATTCCATGATTAAATTACTATGGTTGGTCCTGATGCACATCTAAATATATTTTTAATTTCATGTTGTGATCTACCAAAGCATATGGCATTCAAATCAAATAAATGTGTGTGCATGCATGCATGTCTGTGTGTGTATGCATGTATATACACATTCACACACATATACACATACCTACTTACACATTTTAGCAATATAGTTTATGATAAATATAATGTAAATAAGTGAATTGTATATACTGCACACAGAGTGTTGTCATCCACTTTATATTCAGTATGCAATGAATGTTCAGATGGACACATTTTTACCGACTTAGTAGATAACAATCACTTAAAATTTCCTTTTTTTCATCTGACATCCATATAAATGAAGAGAAAAAAATTCAGTAAAATCGTTTCCTAGTTTGAAATGATAAGTGACAAAAGTCTTTGGAAGTCCTCGAGACTCATTAGGCTAGTACATAAATCTAAATTCATTAGTGTTTAGCAGATCAAAGACGAATATGCTCCTGGATATGATACACATCTAGTGCAGACATCATTCCTAAAAGAATTCGTTCCTGTTCTTGAAACTATAGTGCACTTGAGCACTGTATATAATAGGCTTATTATTATTATTGTTATTAAGGTGGCGAGCTGGCAGAGTCATTACTGTGCCAGACAAAATGCTTAGCAGCACTTCATCTGTCCTTATGTTCTGAGTTCCAATTCTGCTGAAGTCAACTTAGCTTTTTTATTTTTTGGGAATCGATATAATAAGTACCAGTTGAGCTCTGGGGTCAGTGCAATTGACTTACTCCGTGCCTTGAATGTACTGGCCTAGTGCCAAAATTTGAAGCCATTATTATTATTACTGAGGGAGTGAGTTGGCAAAATTCTTAGCACATGAGGCAAAATGCTTTGGGGTATTTCAGCTGTCTTTGCATTCTGAGTAAAAATTCCACTGTGGTTGATTTTGCTTGTAATCCATTTTGTGTTGATGAAATAAGTACCAGTGGAACACTGAGGTTGATGTAATCGACTGACTCCTTTCCCTGAAACTGCTGGCCTTGAGCCAACATTTGAAATTATTGTCATTATTACTTTTATAATCTTTTTGACTCAAGATTGATCTTATTCCTAATAGAATTTATGTGGGCTGCAGGTTAACATCTGTAATGTTAGATATCCACATGCTTTCAATAAACCATTAAGCACACAAAAGCCTTCGGATAATCTTGCCTATTTCTAAGAGGTAAACATTCTGTAGATGCTCTACAGGATATTCCAGTCCAATCTTCTTTATCTAGTTGTCTATTTCACCACTCACAGTCACAAATGTACCAGTTGCTACAGGTGCAATCTTTACAGCTTCCATGTTCCAAATCCTCTCTGAGAAAATTTTAAGAAATCTATCCAAAGACTGTACCATGTACTTCTTGCTTCAAAGTTCCATTTTCAACAAACCTTCCAGTGTAAAACTTTCACAACTAGAAAATGTCTCCATTTCTTATACTCTATGTGGTCAACTTGTGGAATTCTGCAGCAGAATGTGTCACTGTTTCATCCTAAATTTCAAATGCTCTACATTTTGCTAAAACGTTCCCATACGGATACTAATTGTTAGCATGCTGGGTGAAATGCTTAGCGGCATCTCGTCCATCTTTATGTTCTGAGTTAAAATTCCTTCGAGGTCAACTTTGCCTTTTATCCTTTTCGGATTGGTAAAATAAGTACCGGTTGAACACTGGGGTCAATGTAGTCCCTCCAACGAAATTGCTGGCCTTGTCCCAAAATTTGAAATCATTATTATTATTATTATTATTATTATTATCATTATTATTATTATTATTACTATTATTATTATTATTATCATTATCATTATTATTATCATTATCATTATTATTATTATTATTATCATTATTATTATTATTATCATTATTATTATTATTATTGTTGTTGTTGTTGTTATGAAGGCAGTCAGCTGGCAGAATCATTAGCACGCTGGATGAAATGCTTAGTGGTATTTTGCCCATCACTATGCTTTAAGTTCAAATTCTGTCGAGGTCAACTTTACCTTTCGTCCTTTTGGGGTCAATGAAATAAGTACCAGTTGAACACTGGGGTCGATATAATCAACTTATCCCCTGCAAACAAAATTGTTGCCCTTGTAGAAAAATTTGAAACTTTTTTTTTTATCTTTCCATTATTTGTAAACCCCCAACACTTTATGTATTTCTTTGCATTGTCCCACTCAGCCTTCACACTGGTGGCAAATAAAAGAACTCAACATCATCATCATCATTATAGCAATCTGGCAGAATCATTTGTGAGTTAGACAAAATGCTGAGATTCATTTCTTCTAGCTCTGTACATATGTTCAGATTCCACCAACATAAACTTTGCTCTCCATTCCGTCTGGTCAGCAAAATAAGAACCAGTTAAACACTGGAAGCAATGTAATCAACTTATTCCCTTTCCCAAGAGTGCTGGTTTTGTACCAAAATTTGCAACCATTATTATATAAAGGTAATTTTTTAACTGCTTGTTCAACATCTTAACCAATCAGAAATTTGAACATTCATAAACTAATGACAAATGTTTATTGGGGCTGTTTTAATGTATTCTGTATCAATTTATTCATGACCGCAATAAATTAATCTGTTTTAATTAATCTGTTTTGTAAATTCAAATATTCATTTGAATTA
>NC_043006.1:87069370-87071870 GCF_006345805.1 Octopus sinensis | reverse complement strand
CTGCTACAACCCCTTCCACCACCAAGGTTGCCAAAATTACGACCAACAGTAACTGCTGCTACTGTCATCTGCTGCTAGGACAGCCACAACCAATAAGCTACTGCGATTCTATTGAGACCAGTAAGAAACGATTATGAACTTTTCTATTGCACTTTTTATAATATTTTTGATAAAGTTCGTTTTTTCAAGAACCGAAACATGTAAAATTCATAAGAAAATTAAAATGTATCTAATATAGTGGCGTTTTCAAACTTCTTTTTTACAAATATATACCCACTCGTATACGATCTACTCTTATTATAAATATATATATATATATATAAACAATAAACGTTGCCCTTTTCAAGCCTAGCCATGCTCATGGGCCAATTTCCCAGTTTTTGTGGTGTATGTGTTCTCCCCAGCTGTGCGGGACACCAGTTCATCACAGCATTACTCAAGAAACAGGAAGAGACAGTGAGAAAAAGTTGTGGTGAAAGAGTAGAACAGGCATTGCCACTCCACCTGCCAGAACCTCGTGGAGCTTTTAGGTGTTTTTGCTCAATAAACACACAGAACACCCGGTCTGGGAATCAAAACCACCATCCTCCGACCGCGAGTCCGCTGCCCCAACCACTGGGCCATTGCACCTCCATACACACACACACACACACACACACACACACACACACACACACACACACATATATATATATATAATATATATATATATATATATATATATATATATATATATATATATAATATTTTCAGTCACTATGAGGATATATAAATCTCTTATAGGGATGGTTCCATCCAAGTTACACTGGGTTTAATATATTATACCCTTAAGAAGTATTCATTCTCATTATGAATATCAAATATTATTAAGTAAGAAAATGGAGAGCTTCAATGGGTATAAATTAATTTATCTGTTAATTAGCATTGTCTGCAATTGTTTCAATTTACACTCAATACAAATTACAAACATATAGAATAAAATAAGTTTGCATTTTGAAGATTTAGAGCAAAATATCTTCAGGATGAAAAGACATTAAGGAAGCTACAAGTTGATTGGTTGAGATGCTCCAACAGACTAAGCAGATGAAAGTATGTTTAGTTATTTGTGTGTGTTAATAATCTTCGAAATATAATAATGAAATAAAGTATATAAAAATATTAAACTGTGAAATATAAAAATAAAAATAAGTAAAAATAAAAAATGAATGTTAATAAAAATTAAGATAATAAAAATATTCAGATAAAGATAAGGTATACAGACAAAAATGAAATGAAAAAATATAAAAAATAATAATAAAAGGTAACAATATAATAAAAATAAATGAAAAATGAATGCTAAAATAACTGAAATAAAATGAAAATAATATAAAATAAAAATATGTGGGTAAGATAAAAAATTATAAATAAAAATAATGAATATAAATAATAATAATAAAATAAAGTTAAAATAGAATAAAGTAAAAATTTAAATAAAAATAAATGATGCACTTTTTGTAGTTAAAAATCTATCAAATAGGAAAGGAAATTAGAACTATATAAGAAAAAGTTTTATGAATTTTTTTAAAACAATGGTCTATCAATCTCTATCAAAAAAGAAAATAACTGTAAGCACCAACCATATCATAAGCCAAATATGAACTTAAGGTATACTAATTATCAAAGTAACCATCCAAAATCAATAAAAAATACTTTAGTTGCAAGTATTGAGAAAAGACTATCTTACCTTTTGTATAATGAAGAAATTTTCTATAAAAGTGTTGATTACTATAATATTGCACTTGAAAAAGTAAGGTATATACTTGAGATAAAGTATTATTGGCCTAATGAATACATGCTAAATGAAAATAGAGAGGGAAAATGGACAGTAAACAAATATAATGGATAATAAATAGAGTAAAACTATAAAAATGAAATAATATAAAAGTACACAATAATTATTTAAACTATAGGCGCAGGAGTGGCTGTGTGGTAAGTAGCTTGTTTACCAACCACATGGTTCCGGGTTCAGTCCCACTGCGTGGCACCTTGGGCAAGTGTCTTCTACTATAGCCTCGGGCCGACCAAAGCCTTGTGAGTGGATTTGGTAGACGGAAACTGAAAGAAGCCCGTCGTATATATGTATATATATGCGTGTGTGTGTTTGTGTGTCTGTGTTTGTCCCCCTAGCATCGCTTGACAACCGATGCTGGTGTGTTTATGTCCCTGTTACTTAGCGGTTCGGCAAAAGAGACCGATAGAATAAGTACTGGGCTTACAAAAGAATAAGTCCCGGTGTCGAGTTGCTCGATTAAAGGTGGTGCTCCAGCATGGCCGCAGTCAAATGACTGAAACAAGTAAAAGAGTAAAAGAGTATATAAGAAACAAACAACAATTTAATAATAATAATAATAATAATAATAATAATAATAATAATAATAATAATAATGAAATTGTGAAAATAAATACTAAATCTGATTGTAAATTCACGGAACCCAATACAAACTATCATAATAATAAATAC